>NW_019154085.1:41127073-41165913 GCF_002288905.1 Enhydra lutris kenyoni
GTGTGTGTGTGAGAGAGAGAGAGAGAGAGAGAGAGAGAAAGATAGAGCGAGTGGGGGGTACGGAGATACTCTTCTATTCAAGGAAGATGGTGGAGGGGAGGCTTACAGTGTATTCTCAGGCATGAGATGAAGCACATTCTCTCCCCCCAGCTCTTTGCCTCCATTCAGTACAAGTCAGACAGTCAGGCCTAGCAATGGGGTGGGGTCTCAGGCTTGTATCCTCTTTTTGTCCCCATTGATGTCCACCTCTCTCAACTGACCATGTCCCATGATTCCAAATAAAGGCATTTGCCTTCCCCAAGGAGCTCCAGGCACTAAGGAGCCGATGGAGTCTTTGGAGGGCATCGTGGCCCTGGGAGCAATGTCCAAGGTGCCTCCCATGAGAGGGATCCAGGCTGGGGTCGTTGGGCCCAGAGCCTGCCCTGCACTCTCAGACTCTTCTCAGACCTCTCAGCACAATCGTGCCCTGCCTTCTGCCTGGAGCCTTCAGCTCTCTTGACCGTGTTTGTCTGTTGTCATTCACATTGTTCTAGCAAGTGTGTCATGATGTTTTTCAGACCTTAACTCCTGTGACTGGGCATCCTGAACTACTTAATGCTCCTACAATGGATGCCGTATGAGATAATAACGTGTTAGAACACCCAGCACGGTGCCTGTTGGACAGAGGGAGCTCAGCACCTGTTAGTGGAACCCGGAATGTAGTTTCTATGGGGAAAGTTAGATGGCACTTTCTTTGGGGACACAGGCGATGGCCTCATGCACTATGTTCATTCACTTAGACATGATGCTGGGTGCTGGGGCCGGAGCACGAAGGATGGAGACCTGGCCAAGAAGGTTTCACAAAGGAGGGTCAACTTCAACTTGAGGTCTTAGAGAACAGAGGAGGATGGCATTCCAGGGCAGGCTTGTGTGTGGTGAGGCTGTTGCACGGGAGACACTAGACCATAGCAGGATGTGATGTGGCAAAGGCAGTCAAAGGCCAGCTCACAGACTGCCTGCCAGGCCATGCTGAGGCTTGACCCTGGGGGGCTCTCTGGCTGCAGAGTTGCTGAGAGGTCAGGGAAGAGGGCCTATGGGAGGTAAGTTATTGAGATAATGGAGGTACAAAAAGCCTATGGAGGACTCAGTGGTTGGCCAGGGATGGCAGGTGGGACAGAGGAAGGAGCCCAGGAAGACGAGGTGGCGGGTGCAGGGGATGCATTTCTGGCTGATAAGCAGGTGGGTGAACATCAATGGAGACAGAGTAGGAAGAACCAGGAAGCACGTTCTGCACTCTGAACTTCCGGGGTGGGGTTGGGGGAATCCTGAACTCCAATGCAGGAAAGGAATCCCCTTCCCTGACTATGGAAAGTTATAGGACTGACAGCTTGGTTGAATTCACCAGTTCCGTAAGAAGATGCACCCATTATAACAGGCTTGTCTGGAGGTGAGGGTTTTTTTTATCCAGTCTCTGCTTTCTGCTGTTCCTCTGCAATTTTCCACTTTTCCTTTCTGTTTGAGCAGAATAAAGGAGGGCATAGACCGGACTGTCCTGGGCATCCTGGTGTCTTACCATATCAAAGTGAAGCTCACGGTGTCAGGGTGAGTGTCCAAGAACCAATGCTGTGGGCTCTGTCTTGGCCTCTCCCCTTCTGAACTCTTCCTTTCCTGAATGATTGGGAACCAGCAAGGTGGAAGGATCTACAAATTCTGTGGATGACCAAGGAGAGTTTTGGAGAGATTCTGTTTGTCTCATTGTTGATTGTGTTTGATCTGACGTCACGTGGAAAAAAGTAGAAGGAGCAAACTACGAAATACGTTAGTTCTACTTGGCGGAAGTGCATGCCCATCCGCTCACAGGGTAGAAGTTGATACGCAAAAAGGGAAATCCATTTGGTGCAACATCTCACTTCAGGAAAGAAGGGCAGCAGCCAAACAAATTCTCTGTAGATCTCCATTTTTGCATCTTCTATGATTCTAAGTCGATAAAGAATCCCCCCAGTTTTGGCTGGGACAACAAAGTAGAGCATGGGTTGATTTTACAAACTGTGTTACCCCAGTGTTTGTAGTTGTAGTGGTTTTCAAAGCGAGCAGAATTACCTTTGATTTTCTCCAAGAGGATCTAAAATGGTAGAGTTTCTTTTAGTGTCAAGGTAAGTGAATAACATGGGGTGCCTGGGTGGCTCAGTGGGTTAAAGCCTCTGCCTTTGGCTCAGGTCGTGATCCCAGGGTCCTGGGATCAAGCCCCACGTCGGGCTCTCTGCTCAGCAGGGAGACTGCTTCCCTTCCTCTCTCTCTGCCTGCCTCTCTACCCACTTGCAATTTCTGTCTGTCAAATAAATAAATAAAATCTTTAAAAATAAATAAATAAATAACAACATCTTTGAAAAAGAAAAAAAAAGATAAGTGAACAACAGGTATTCTACAAAGACTTTTGTGGTTTATTCTTGAACCTCAGGGCTTAGACCTAAGTGATTCTTCTTTTTAGCTAATCCACTTGAAAAAGAGATGACATCACAAGTAGAGGGGAAGAGTCAAGTTGAATTTTATGGGATTGCAAGGATCCCATAAGCTGTGAGTGCGGAGTGTACCTGGGACATGTCCATCTCTGAATAATGGGAAATAAGGTTGTGGTATCACTGGGACACTCACCAGCCCTGTTTTGCATTTGTTTCCTAGCTTTCTGGGAGAACTCACCTCCAGGTAAGCCTTGTCACCTTTCATCCTTGATTCTCAGGATGTCATAGGAAACCAATCTGGGGTTCAAGATAGTAAGAGTGAAATCTGATTTGCTGACAGTTATGCTCAGAGGTGTTATGAAATGAGGCCCACTGCCTTCTGGAGGCATCTTGTGAATGTTGCCTGATTGATGTGAGGCTAGAAGTGTTTCCTCCAGACCATAGCTGAGCCTCCCCTGGGCGAGGACACACACGCACACACACGCATGCACACACACTCAGAAAACTGGTCCACTCCAGGCAGCTGCCTTTGTGTCTGTGTGTATGAAGCTTACCATCTGAACCATTTTAAAATGTACAGTGCAGTGGCATCAAGGACACTTAAAATATTGTGCAACTGTCACCGCTTTCTGGCTCCTTCATATTTTTACCACTGCAAAAGGAAACCCCGTACCTATTAAGTGGTCTCTGCCATTCCCCCCCTTGTCCTCGCCCAGGGCCACCACTAATCTTTCTATCATGATGGATTTGCCTCTTCTGGTGATTTCACAAATGGAATCAGATGGTATCTGTCTTTGGGCGACTGGCTTCTTTCACTGAGTACCAAGTCTTCGAGGCCCATCCATGTTGTAGCCTGAGTCACTACTTCATTCTTTCTTTATGGCTGAGAAATATTCCACGGTGTGGACAGATCGTGGGTGGGTCCTCTGTTCAGCAGCTGGTGGGCATTTGGGTTGTTTCTACCATTCGGCTCTTGTGAATTCTAACAGCTACCCTTTTTCAGATCGTGCCCAAGGCGTCAGGCCCAAAGCCACGTCCAAGGCAGCCACTGACCTTTCAGGCTCTGTCATCCTGACTCTTACTGTCCCATCCCTGACATAGAACCCAGACCCCATCTGCACTGGGGTCTGACCAGAGTGGCCCTGTAAACAGGTGCGCTTTAACCAAAGCCATAATGTGGGTGAAGGAAGGAGAGACCTTTGCTTTTTTTCACTCCTTCCTTTGTTCTTCCTTGGTCCAGATTTGCCTTCTGTTCTCCTTCCTGACTACTTTCCTTCCTTCTTTTTGTATAAATTCCAAGTCACCCTGAAGCCCTTCAGCTTCTGGAATTTGGAGTGGCGGGTGCTGCTCATTTCTCTTCTGCTCTCTAGCAAGCAACTATGTGACTGTTGACATAGAGTGAACACATAAAAAGTCACGTCCATTTTGGCAAGGTCTTTTTTTTTTTTTTCCCCAAAACTGTCCCTTCGCCAGGATTTCACCTCTCCTCTACCCACCAGAGCTCATCACTGGACCTAATAACCAGAAGGAAGGGGAATGAGCCTACAAAACCCAGCAGTCTCCGCCATGCCTCAGTGAAGTTTCTGGACCACATTCCAGGGAATACATTTAAAATTCCTCCATGACCACTTCCTGATTTCTGGTTTGTTTTGTTTTGAATCTCACTGAATCCTCTTCCAGCTGGGAATCTCTGCAGCCACTGCTCTGTTCTGTGTGTTTTATAATCCCTTGTGTCTTCTCACCCATCTGCGTTCTCTTTTTTCCAGTGAAGTGGCCACTGAGGTGCCTTTCCGCCTCATGCATCCCCAGCCCGAGGACCCAGGTCAGTCACGCATTGTCTTGGCTTTCTCAAGTCATTTACTGCTTGCAGATTTCTTATTTATTCATGGCTGGTCGTTCCTAACCATGGCCCCAGTGGCATCGCCAGGTCATGGCTTGTCATCCTCATGATGCCCCAGGCCAGCCCATAGACGAGTGTTCATCTCCTCAGCCACGAGCCACAGGCCACGAGCCATGGCTTGTCCACCTTCATTCAGCCCGTGGATGACAGAGCATCACTGCTCTTGGACATGGACTCTCTTGTTGGGTTTTATCGGGGATGATTTACAAGCAGAAGCTCTGGTGGGAATAGGACTGGATTGAGATTTAAAGAAAGTTTAGGTGCAAAATACATCTGAGAGGCTGAGGCTTTTGGATTTCATTTGGAAGCATTAACAGGCATTCATAAGATGAGTATTTTTGACAGTAGCGATTGTGATGAGAATACAGAAAATACTAGAGGAAAGGGTCAGGCCGGGTTCCTGAAGATTTGGTTCCTTTGGATTGTGAACCCTCTATAGTTATAGTAACAAAGAATATTTCTAGTAAAGGTGCTATAAACATGGCACCTGGCTGGTTCAGTGGGAAGAGCATAAGACTCTTGATCTGAGTTTGAACCCCATGTTGGGCACAGGGATTATTTAAGAAAAAAAAGTGGTATAAGCAAGCAAGATTTATTTTTCTTATACTTTATAGCTTTTTGTATCTTGATCATTAAACGACCTTTAAGATTTGTTTGTTTGTTTGTTTGAGAGAGAGAACATAGGCAGGGAGGAAGGGCAGAGGGTAAGGAAGAAGCAGACTCCCCACTGAGCAGGGAGCCCGATGCATGGCTCTATCTGAGGATCCGGGGATCATGACCTGAACCAAAAGCAGATGCTTAACCAACTGAGCCACCCAGGTGCCCTATGAAATGCCCTTTAAACAATAGAATGAGTCCCCCTATTCATTTTGTGTTTGTCTCAAAGTATTTTTCCAAATATTTTGGATTCAAATAGTCAAACGTACTTTGGGGAAAAAGTAATCTGGCCACATTTTTTTCTTATTTGTATCTGGTGGTATCATTCAGATACTATTTTTTTTTATAATTTTTTTTTATTTTATTTGACAGAGATCACAAGCAGGCAGAGAGGCAGGCAGAGAGAGAGGAGGAAGCAGGCTCCCCGCTGAGCAGAGAGCCCAGCATGGGGCTCGATCCCAGGATTCTGGGATCAGGACCCGAGCCAAAGGCAGAGGCTTTAACCCACTGAGCCACCCAGGCGCCCCCAGATACTATTTTTTAACTATGTGGGATTGAGATGCATTCTGGTCCCTTTCAAGGACATTTTAAAAGAATATTTTAAAACCATGACCTGAGGCAATGCCATCGTTTATGCCAGATTGTTTTCTGGAGCTGTGAACAAACTTCGCAGAAGTGGGGCTCTTCCTTTTCTGGGTATGACATTTTCATGGTCCATCATCATGGCCCTTTCATTGAACACACCACCATGTCAAGACTAAATGATGATCTTGTGTTCTGGGAGATCTCAGGGAGAAAGGACAGATCACCCCCATGGTCTTGAAGTTCTGAATTCCTGAGATTTGAGTCACAAGACTTCCATTCACAGCAGTGCTCACAACTTCCCTGCCTAGTTCCAGGCTCTGAGTCCAGACAGGTAGGCTAAGCAGAAATGGCATTAAGTTGTAGCTAACAAACTCTGCCAGGGCCTGGGACCAAGTCATTTATACCTAATAGGCACTAAAGAAATGCTACTAAGTTTTTATTATCCGCCGTCAAGAGCATCCACAATGGAATGAATGCAGGTGCTGATTTGATTCTCTTTCTGGCTGATGGTCCCAGGTAGTGTAATTATGCCAGCATGTGGGAGCCCAGGATGGTTCCTGCCCCGGGGCCCCTCCGTTGCTCTCCTGTGGCTAGCAGCCCACACAGCCACCTCCCTCCCAGTGCCTGAGAGACGAGAGCCTCTCCGTCACTCTGGTGCTCCTGAAAAACCCTCTGGAGCGATTTTCACTCAGCTCTTGCTGGCGCCCCACTGAGGGTTATGGGACTCTACTAGGTGGGCAGAAAGCTAAAGGAACAAATGAACAACAGCAAAGAACCACTCAGATGAATAGCAGTTAATCCGGGGCTGTAAAACATATCGGAAAATATAAACCGACAACAACAACACAATGATCAATGTGTTAGCAGAGAAACCAAACCCTGAGGAGCCTGGGAGTGGTTCCCCAGCTTGAGTGCACCCCCACCCCCAGCCATGGTTAGACATCCAGTCCCGGGACTCGCCCCTTGCAAGCCGGACCTGAAGCTGTGAGCTGGTCTTGGAGGGTGGGTCGCAACTGCACCTAAATAAAATCCAAAGGGAGAAACACTTTGGAAAGAGAAGGCATCCCAGAGGTGAGGGTATGCCTTGTTCTGGTTGGGGGAGGTGAGGGCAAGGTGTTCTGCAGAGGATCCCAGGGTTCAGATGTGCAGCAAGAAAGGCTCTGGCAGCTGGAAAAGGAAAAGAGGCAGGGAGCACATGCAGTTGTTGTGAAATGCACATACCTAGGCTTCTTTCCCCTTCAGCTATAAAGTCACCAGAATAAGAAATGTTCCAGGTGCAGCTATCACACAGAATTTATGCCGAGAGGGCAGCGGGGTGGTTCAGTCTATTGGGTGTCTGACTCTTGATTTCGGCTCAGGTCATGATCTCAGGGTCATGAGGCAGAGCTCCTTTTCGGGCTCCATGCCTACTTGAGATGCTCTCCCTCCCTCTGCCCCTCCCCTGACTCACATTCCTGTTCTCTCTCTCAAAAAAAAAAAAAAAAAAAAAAAAGAATTTATGCTGATAATTCTCTCTCTCTCTCCTTTACCATGCTTACAATTACAGCAAAGGGAAGGTGAGTCACTGCCCTGAGCTTCTCCGGGTTCTCTGACTTCCTCCTCGGGCACAGACCCCCTTTGGGGTCTTTCTGTATATACCGCATGCTCTGAACACCTCAGAGTCTTCCTTCTGCTGCCTAGTACTATGGCTTGTGCACACACTCGCACGCACACACACACACACCTGCATGTGCACACACATGTGTGCACACATACACACACTTGGTTATACTGGGCATGTGTGTCTGCTCTGTGGGTTCCTTCATTTTCTCTTCTTTGTGTTTGTTAAAGAGATTTGACATGAAAAGCTGTGAGCAGTACGGCTTGGTCCCAGGCTCCATCCTGCAGGAAGATGTTGGTCGGTTCCTCAGTCGCAAAAGGAAGACCACCCATCTTGCCTTGCTTGTAATTTCACCACGAGCTGCGGAGAGCATGCCACGATCCAAACGTTCTCCGCTCTGTTTCAGTTTCCAGGATGAAAATTTGGTTTTCGAGGAGTTTGCTCGCCAAAATCTGAAAGACTCAGGAGACACCGAGGAAGGGAAGAAAGACCAGGAGGCCGGGGAAGAGTGAAGAAGATGCTGGAAATTGGGGTAGTTCACAGCCTGGATGAGCCATGCTCCACAGTTAGCCCTTTAGTTATGCTAAATACCAAAGTGTGAGTCTTCTCCACAGAAATAAAGTTTGTTCTGCTGCGATCTGATTCAGGCCGGCTTGTTGAGGGGGCTGAGTGATGTCACTGACAAGGAAGCTGCAGCTGTCAGGGTCCTGTGCCTCAGGTGGGGGAGGGCAGCGTCTAGAAAGGGAGCCAGACCGGCTCTGGGCAGGCTCGTGGAGGCGGGAACGTGCCCCAGGTTTGGTGTGCTCACCGGTGGAGCCTGGAGCACCCAGGGCTTTCTCCAGGGGTCCTGGGGTAAATTGCTTCCCTGGAAACATATGGTGGCAGGGGGGAGGCAGTGTTTCTAATGACATAGCCAATCTTAGCTCCACAGCCCTCCAGGAGCCTCCTGAGATGAACAGGGCAAAGGACAAATGTGACCAAAACACTCTTCATTACTAATTTAACTTTTGGTCCAAGTCCCTGTTTGAGCTCTGGGATGCTGGTTAAGTTGCTTCTGAAAAGCAAGCCATGCAATGAGATTTGACTAGTTTAAGGGGAAACAGGGAGTGCCCTGGGAGGACCTTGGAGGGGCTCAGAGAACAGAATTAAAGGAAAAATTTGAGTAGCCATGATTGAGGTGGGCAGGGATCAGAAGCTCCCCAGGCTGCCCAGGAGCTCAGGGTCCCACCCGGCTGGCCCACCTTTGGTCAGGTAGATCAGTGCCCTGTGGCCAGTGAGGGCAGCACCTGGCCCCAGGAATGGTTTGTCCTGGAAGAGGAGGCTTCTTGGTTTGAGGGTCTTCACAGAGACTGGGTATGTATGTGTGAGGGGGCAAGGCAGCTCTGTGTCAGGCAGGAAGGTGCAGCTGAAGGGGAGATGGCACCAGGGCCGTGTCCTTCAGAATCCCCTTCCTGGCCTGCGGTACTCGCCAGTCTTGGGAGCTGAGACCAAAGGCCACAGAGGGGTCAGGGGAAGCTCTGGTACGCTTCCTCTGGTAGGCTCTGGGCCATGCTTCAGGGGAGGAGGAACAAAGGGCTTTGCAGAGTTCTGCACAGGTCAACCCCCTCACAGAAGGTAGGAGGGTAAATGAGAGGGGACACGGGTAGGGTGGACACTTGGGGTCAGGTCTCCGGGACCAGGAGCATGGGCAGAGAGAGCAGGACAGCCCCATGCATGTCCATGTCCACGCACATGAAGGCTCCCATACCTGGGGTGGTTCGGCAGGATTCCAGACTGGCTTGTGTCTTGGGGACTGGGATTTAGGCCAGAGGCTCCACTTGGCAATGTTGGACATGATCCCGCACACACGAAACAAGGTGTGGAGTTTGAGGCATTCTGATATTGACAGGGATGAGGATTCATTTCTGGAGAAATAATAATAATAATAATAATAATAATAATAATAATAATAATAATATAGGCAGAAGACTGGGCCTTTGGCCTGTGGGCTTGCAGGGTCAGACATAATTTCTCCTTGGTGTTCTCTCCGATTCCAAGGGAGCAGCGCCACTCCAGCCCATGCCCCCTCTCAGGAGCCTCAGGAATGATCAGGGCGGCAGGCTGCTCTGGGGATGAAGCCCTTCCTCTGTTTCTGCCCAAGCCCACAGGCCAGTTGTGGTTGGCTCCCACCTGAGATCCTGGGCAAGCCGGGCACTGAGGGAGTCCACCCGGCAGTGCCTGGTGAGAGGACCAGCCTGTTGGTTCCTGCATTGCTTGACCCCAGGACATCCTAAGTCAGGGTGGATGTTAATGGGCTTGACCTTTGGAACTGTGTGGATTAGAGCTGGAGAGAAAGAGCTGGAAGGCCAATCTGGCACACCAGAGGTCCTAATGGCCCTTGCCCTCCAGGTTATTTTGGGACCAAAATGCCCCACACACAGACTTCCAGGTGCTGGCTAGAATATAGCTTGCAGCTGGTCAGCCTGGAGAGGATGTGGGGGTGGGAGCAGGAAGCCAGCAGCCAGCTGCTCCGAATGGGATATGGAACCTTGCTTGGGCTGGGCCTGCTCTTGCTTGAGTCTCTACTGGCATGTTGTCAGGAGGCTGGGTGTTCGTGCGCAGGTCAGATGTGTGGCCCCGGGAGTTCCTGGGTGGGTGCACTGGAATAAACGGGGCACAAAGGAATTGAGAGTGCTATGCGGAGGGAGTGGTGGCTGGGAACGTGGGACAAAGTTCGGCAACCAGCAACCGGAGGATTGGAGAGGAGGAATCCCTCCTACTTATTATCAAGCACCTGCCTTGTGCTGAAGGCACTTTACTCTTACATCTCCTCATGAGAGCCATGCTCGTAAGTGGGGCCTGTCACAGCCATTTGTTTGATGAGGAAAGTACAGTACAGAGACCTTACATAACTTCCTGGAGGTCACACAGCTAGGAGGGTCAGAGTCAAGACCTGAACTCTGGTTTCCCTGAGTCTGTTGTCAGCCCTTTGCTCCCCCTCTGGTTCTGAGACTTTGGGGTCTTGGAGCAGGGAGGTTAGCACTTCTGACTCAGTGATGGCGGCCCTTAAGTTCTTTTTTTTTTTTTAAATCGAAATGTTATGGAGATAATTGTAGATTCACATGCAATTGTAAGGAACAATACAAAGAGATCCTGTGTTTTCCTCAAGGGTAACATCTTGCACAACTAATGCATGCTATCCCAAAGGATATGGACCTAGTACGGTCTGCCCATCTGCTTCCGATTTCCCTAGTTTTACTTGTACTTGTGTGTGTGTGCGTGTGTGTGTTTAGTGAGCTACAAATTTATCACGTGTGTCACTGGTTAACTTCCTTTTAGAGAGTCTGTTTTCTCCTCCCTGTAACACTTCGCATTGCTCCCCTCCGCATTTAAGACTACTGCCTTCTTTATGGTTTACCTCACTAATCCTTGAGGGGCTGGGGAGGGTGGGGACCCCAGTGGGTATGTTTGGAAATGTAACGGGAGTGGTTTTTGGTTGTCCCACTGCCTGGGGCCAGGGAAGCGATATGTCACACGCAGTGAAGAAACGTCCCACTCCAAATGTCGATCATAACCTAGGTCCAGAGTAAAAAATAAGATTATTCCCATGTTTTGAAATGCATCATGTCTTCTAACGGAAATGGACAGGAGATGCACACCCTTTTGCGCTGCTAAGTGGAGAAGGATTAGGATGTGAAGTGTTATTAACGCCACCTTGATATGCCCTTAAGGTGGGGTAAACTCAGGGAGGCGCACATTGTTCGAGATGATTCACAGCGTGAGTCATTCCATAAAGAGGCACGGGCGGGGGTGGGGGGGAATGTGCTCTTACAGGCAAGGCACTTTGGGGGAGATCTCCAAGGGAACAGCACTCTGCAGTCACAGGAGAACAGAAAGCCTTCTCCGCTCATCCCAGGAAATATGCCCGAGTTAGGTTTCTCTGGTTTAGGAACATAATATGATTCTTAATGAGCCTAATGCTCTTTTAAAAAATACACTTGTTATTTTCGAGGGGTCTGAGATTTGCGGGAGAGTTGCGCAGTTAGGACCCTGAACTCCTCCATATCCATCTCCCCTTGTTACAAACGTCTCACACTAGGATGACACACCCACCACACTTGGTGAATCCATAGTGACACGTGACTAAGCTAAAGCCCAGTCTTTATTCACATTTCCTTGGTTTTTACCGAATGTCCTTTTTATGTTCCAGGAACCCACATGACATTTAGTTGTCATGTCTCGTTAGGCTCCCCGTGGCTGGGACAATTTATAGGACTTTGTCATGATTGCAATATACTTTTATCCAGCCACAGAGGCTGCCTCGCAACTTACGTTCATGTCTCTAGCTTTTTGCCTCTCAAATGATGGGTTCTAGAGCCCAGACGCCCCCTGAGCTTCTGTCGGGTGAAGGTGACAGGTCAGTCAACCACCTCTCACTTACTTTGTTCCAAACCAAGTTTATCTTCATCTCCTCTAGGTCTACCTGTGGTCACTGGGGCGGCATTCCTCTTGAAAGCCATGTCCCTGGGAGACATCCTGATTTATCCTGCTCCTTAATCTCCTGACTAGGAGCAGCTGGTCCCTTTTCTTCCCACCTCTGCTGAGTCTCACACATGTTACCTCCTCTTTCTACCACCAGGACCACTGCCTTGGTTGTGCCCCTAATCAAGCATTGCCTGGATTGCTTTTTAATGCCCTGTTTCTAGTCTTTTTTCCTCTGGATCATTCTCTGTCCAGATACACTGGTTCCTCTACTTTAAACACCCTTCAGCAGCCCCCATGCCAAAGGATGCAGTTTTTGCTCCTGAGAACCGCACCGAGGTGCCCTGGGTCCAGCTGCAGCTGCGCACGTTCCCAGCCTCCTCCTCCTCCCCTCGCCCTCAGCTCAGCAGCTAACTTGAGTGGGAGTCTTTCACCTTGTGTTTTCTTGGAAAATTCCCTCTGTCCCCTCACCTTTCCGCTCAAATCTCCAAAATCTGCTGGGGTCACTCCTCCTCTGGAGAGACTCCAGACACCCTTGAAAAGAATGAACTCTTAGCTCCCCTCCACTGACATGTCACACTCTTTATAATTCATTGATACTAAATGACTAACCTCCATGGGGATGCAGGACAGGCTCTCCTCAGTGCCCATATTAGTTGCTTTGGCTGTCATCACAAAGGACCACAGAATGGGGGTTTCAGCAGAAATTTTCTCACAGGTCTACAGGCCAGAAGTCTGAAATCAAGATTGGCAGAGTCCGTTTCTTCTTCAGAGTTGACAAGCCTCTTTCCTTGGCTCATAGGTGCCATCTCTGTGTCTCTTCACATGGTCATCCCACTGAGCCTGTCTGTGGCCAGTAGGATACCAGTCATCCTGGATTATGGCCCATCCTAATGGCCTCATTTTAACTTGATGCTTTCTTTAAAGGCCCCATCTCCAAATACAGTCAGGTTCTGATGTTAAGAATAACATCTGAAGGATAGTTAGGACTTCAACGTGTGAATGTTGGGGTGGGTAGGAGCATAGTTCAGCCTGTAACAGTCCCTTCTCTCCTCTTGCTTCGTACTAGCTCCTTTAGGTCCAGCTTCCTGGGAAGGCTAGCCTAGAAGCATCAAGAACTTTGGAGTCACAAGGCCCAGGTCCAAACCCTATCTCTTTTCCACTCCTTGGAAGAGGTATCTATCTGAACCTCAAGGCCTAGCGAACTTGCTCTGTGGGGCTTGTGTGAGGATTAGAATCACTGGTCAGTTTGTCTGGTGTGTCTGCCCCGTGGTCAGCTTATGAGAGCCATAACTACCTCCATGTGATGACGGAAATGTTCTATACTGGTGCTGTCCCATGTGGTAGCTGCTAAGCCACACATGGCTATTGTGTATTTGAAATGTGGCTAGTGTGACTGAGGAACCAAACTTTTAATTTGAATTAACTGGAATTGAAACTGAAGTAGCCACATGTGGCTAGTGACTATAGCACTGGGCAATGCCTGGGGGACTCTGGGCCTGTCCCAGTGTATTCCTGCATTAGGCCCTGATAGGCCCTACCCTGGATGTGAGTACATTTCCTTGGCCATGTCCCCATGCTAGATGGGTTCACTTGTTTTGCCTTTGGAAAGTGTCACTCTGAGTAGTGGGGGTCAGGGCATGTTGACTGGCGGGCAGGCCAGGGGCCACCGAGTCTCCAGCAGCCCTCTGGAATGGCAAGGGGACAGTCATGTAGCCCCCTAAGGATTTGCCCCTCTTACCTGTCTAGCAGCGAAAACAAGTATACTCTTTTGTGCCCTCCCAGGAAGGCTCCACCTACCCCGCTATCATCATCTGGCACTTCCTGGCTAGCCCACGGGGCCTCACCCCATTCGCCTATGCCTCCTGCCTCCACCTACAGATCACTCCCCTCCTGAGTCCACTTCTCTATCTCCGTGGCCCCTCCCAATGACCCAGGGCAGCCACCTGCCCTGATTACTTCAAAGCCTGGATCACAGGCCTCAGCTTTGTGACCCAGCCCTGCCAAGGGCTTCCTGTTAATACTCAGGACTAACCCCTTTATCAAGTTTACAAAGCCCTATCTGACCGGCTGGCCCCCAGGCTCATCCCTTCTTGTTATTTTGCTCCCTTCAGGCTATGTGCAACTTCCGTTTTTTCCTGGACACTTGTTCTTTCTTGCCTCCGGGACTTTGCCCAGCCTGGTCCTTCCTCCTAGAACACCACTCTCCTGTCAGGGCTAACTCCTACTAGCCCCTTGCTTCTCTCAGGCATCATTTCTCCCGGAAGCCTTCCCAGATGGAGTTGTGTATCCCGTTCGGGCATCCCAGACACCAGGGCTTTCTTCTTTCTTTCTTTCTTTTTTTTTTTTTTTAAGATTTTTATTTATTTATTTGACAGAGAGAGATCACAAATAGGCAGAGAGGCAGGCAGAGAGAGGAAGGGAAGCAGGCTCCCTGCTGAGCAGAGAGCCCGATGCGGGACTCGATCGCAGGACCCTGAGATCATGACCTGAGCTGAAGGCAGCGGCTTAACTCACTGAGCCACCCAAGCGCCCTACTTTCTTCTTTCTTTCCTCACTCCTGCATGCATCCATCCACTCCCAACTGTTTATGGTGCAACTAAGTACTAAATGCCAGACACTGCTTTAGACGCTGGCGACACGATGCAGGGCAAGACAGGACGGTCTGCGCCTCCTGGAGATCACTTATATTCTTGAACGGGAAGACTAAAGATTTAAAAAACAAAAAGTGAACACAGAGACAAAAACACCACACAAATTGTGTCCTAGACGGAAAACAACAGACGTTAAGACCGGGGGCCAGGAGACATGGAGGGGGGGGGGGCAGTGGCGGCAGACCGGCCCGAGAGCGGATCCGTCTGCGGCTGCGCGCGCGGCCGGCAGGGGGCGCGGCGAGGCGGCGTGGGGGCCCTCCCAGGCCCCGGGCCCGCCCCCGCCCGAACAGGCCCCGCCCTCCAGACACCGCCCCCGGCCCCGCCCCCCGCCCGCTGTGCGCGCGCTGGCCCGGCAGCATGGCGGCGGCGGCGGGCGCCCCTCCGCCGGGTCCGCCGCAACCACCTCCGCCGCCGCCGCCTGAGGAGTCGTCCGACAGCGAGCCCGAGGCAGAGCCCGGCTCCCCGCAGAAGCTCATCCGCAAGGTGTCCACGTCGGGCCAGATCCGCCAGAAGGTGAGCCCGCGGCGGCGGCCCGGGCGCGCGCCCCTCACGCCGCGGCAGCCCCGTGAGGCCCGCGGCCCGGCCCGAGAGCCGCCCAGGCCCGGCCCTGCCCGGCCCGCGGTCCAGCCGGGCGCCGCCGTCCGGGCGGAGCGCGCCTCATGGGGTAACGGGCCAGGCGCCCCGCCCCGCGCCGGGACTGAGCGCGTCGTCCGGGCGGGGCGGCTGCGGGGACCCCGGGCGGGGAGAGCAGGTGGGCTCCGCGCGGGGCCGAGCGGGTGGGGCGGGGCGCCGGGATCAGGGGCGCCCGCCGCGGGTGGGCCGCGAGGAAGCCCCGCGCTGCAAGGATCGGGAGGAAGCGGAGGCCTAGAGGCGGGGGGCGAGCGCACCAAAAATGGGTGCTGCTGGCCGCGCCCCGCGAACGCACGCTCCCCTAACCCCGGGTTCTGCTCGTTTCTGAGGACTGACCCGGTCATTTCCCGCTGGGTGCCCCGCAGACTCACCTGTGGTCCCCTGGGAAATCCAACGGGACTGGGCGTGTGGGGGCTCTTCCTTGACTCGCATGTGTTTTCGTGCCCTTAAGACAAGGGATGCGCGTTCTCTGACCGGCTCTCCCTCCCTCTGGGGAAAGCGGGGAGAGGGGGCTTTCCCTGGCTGCGCACCCGCTGGGCACCTAACTCGGCGGAGAACTTCCAGACGCTAAATATTCGCTGCAGAAAGACGCATTTCCTTTCTGCGGGAGGAAAGTTGCGCCCTTTGTTTTCCCTTTGCGGTTCCCGTTGCAAACTGGTTATGGTTTTGGCTACAGGTGAGCCCTTGCTGTTAGAACACGGCTGCCTGGGACAGGTGGCTGGACAGGTGGCCGAGGGCATGCCGGCTCTCTGGGCAGCCCCGGCCGATCCAGCTGGCACAGACTCTCTCATTCTGCTGCAGTGCGCTTCTCCTCCGGGGCCAGTTGGGTTTATCTGACACTTTCACTGTGGGAGCCATTTCTTGCTTTACCCTCTGTCAGCCTCTGATACTTGCGATGGGGGTAATCTTGGGTCTGAACGTGTTACAGACAAGTTTATTGGGAAGTGTTCCAGTTATTGTGCAGATAGGTATTGGACACCTCCTTTTTTCCAGGCATAACGGTAATAGTAATAATTGTAATGAGAGCAGTTCTTCAGCGCTTACCAGGCAATGTGCCAGGCACTTTTCTTGGGTTAACTTTGCAGCAGTCTACATGTGTTATAACTCATTTAGTACTAGTGAGAACCCATTGAGCTGGGTATTACCTATCATCCCCATCTCAGGGGATTGGAAATCGAGGTGGAGATGTGAAGTGACTTGCCCAGAGTGTCGCAGGTAGGAAAGGTGGATCTGGATTTGAACCATGGTCAGGATCCTAAGATGGACAGTAGGAGTCTGGATCTTAGTTTGTAGGAGATGGACATCTATGCATGTGACAGTATGGCCTAGTAAGTCCTGTGGAGGCTCAGAGGACAGAGAATCCATCTACTGTGGCATGTAGCGGGGGGGCGAGGTCACCTTTAAAACAGATCTTGAGGGAAAAAGTTTGCCAACCTAATTGGGGAAGGAAGCACTTTCCACATAGTTGATGCATATTGACATACACTGTATCTAAAGGTTTAGGCACACCTGGGAATGATCTGAAGGTGAGTGGGTCAGGTTGAGAGGAAATAGGAAGGGGCTGGAAAGGTAGATTGGGTTGGATTTTAAAGGGCAGGCTGTGGAATTGGGTTTTTGGCCTTGGGCAAGAGGGAGCTGCTGATGGTTATTCAGAGCATGGGAGTGACCAGTCAGATGTGCTTGTAGGAAGATCTCCACATAGCCGTAAATGATACTAAGAGTTGCTCTCCCCTGTTGTTTGGTCCTGGATCCTTGTATGTGCCCAGTGTGGGGTAGATCATGGGATTTACAAGTGATTAATATTAGATCTATCAGAGATTCCAGTGTTGTCCAGAATTCTGTTCTTTAGGAGGTGTCCCCCCCCCCCCCCGCCGAAAACAAAACAAAACAAAACAATAGCTGCTGTACCTACCAGCTATTCTGGTTGAGGAGGAGTGATGGGTAGTGTGTTAAAAATACAGCCTGAGGATTTGAGTTGCTGAATACAGTCACATCTGCTGTACAAATAGCTTAAGGCTAATTTTTTTTTCATGTTGTTAGAGATTGTCTGAATGTGGGAAATGTGAGGTTTTCTGTGTTCAATAGCTCCCCCCAATTTATTAAAGCAGATAAGCCATTCAGAAAATTGCTCTGGTATATGTGGTGCATAAGAGAAATATCCAAAATGGTATGGGGGATCATTTGGGGACTAAACGGGAAAGCTGAAACCACTTGAAGTATTTAAAACAGGGAATGTGGGGCACGTGGGTGGCTCAGTTGATTAAGTGTCTGACTTAGAGTCAGGTCATGATCTCAGGGTCCTGAGATCAAGTGAGTCTGTGTCTCTGAGTTGGGGCTCCCTGCTCAGTGGGGAGTCTGCTTCTCCTTCTCCCTTCTGCTCCCCGCCCCTCCTGTCCCCCCCCCACCCCCACTGCTGCTTGTGCTCCCACATGCTCTCTCTCCTTCTCTTTCTCCCTCTCGAATAAAGAAAAAAAATCTTTAAAACAGAGGGACTTTAATGTAGGGGAGTGGTTGTATATGTGATTGAGAACCGAGGATGTAGCTAGTGGCCAGTGAAGCAACCCTGAGATGAGGCAACAAGTAGGAAACCACTGTCACCCCTGAGTTTGGAGGACAGAGGGAGGAGGGGGCATTTCTGACCCCAGGAGCAACTCCCACCTGCCAAGAGACTGAACTGCCCTGGGTTATCTGGTGGGCCCTGGTGCCTTCAGAGGGCAAAGCTGCTGCTGGAGTCTTACCCCATCCTCCTCTTGCTTGGGAAACCCGGCCTGTTAGGGGTCAACCCCTCTGCAATTTGGAGTAGAGCAGAAGATCAGGGAATGGAACTGAGGACAAGTTTTTGAAATACCAGTCCAGTACAAGCTAAGAGCTGTCTTAATGGGAAAAGGAAGGGAAGGATCTTACAACAGTGCTTCTCAGATTTTAATGTTCAGGCGTATCCCCTGGGGATCGTGTTAAAAATGCAGATTCTGGTTGAGTAGGTCCAGGATGGGGCCCAAGAGTCTGCATTTTAATCAGCTCTCAGGAGATGCTGCTGCTGTTGCTGGCCCATGGACCAGACTTTGAGGAACAAGTCCTTATGACATAGGTGTCAAGAGATGCTTTCCCAAACCCCAAAGAAATCTTTAGTTTATGGGGTTCTTTTTAAAAACTTTTCCCCAAGGGGTGCCTGAGTGGCTTAGAGGTTTAAAGCTTCTGCTTCCAGCTCGGTTCATCACCCCAGGGTCCTGGGATCAAACCCCGCATTGGGCTCTCTGCTTAGCAGGAAGCCTGCTTCTTCCTCTTATTCTCTCTGCCTGCCTCTCTGCCTACTTGTGATCTCGTTGTCAAATAAATAAATTAAAAAAAAATCTTAAAAAAACCAAACAAACAACTTTTCCCCAAGTCTTTAGCATTATGAAAACTTGATGAGTGGAGATTTGACATGGTCGTTTAGTAGTTTAGCATTTCACGCTTGTCTGATATTTTCCAAAGTTCCAACTGTGCCCAACAAATATTACTTCATTTGTGTTTCCTAACTGTAAAGTGCAATAACGACTCTGTAGGACCTCCTAGTTAGAGTGGAAAAAGAAGATGGGGCTAATACACTGGTAGATTAATTCATTAGCATATTATAAAGTATTCTTAAATTTGAATAAAGAACAGTGTGATTCTGTGATACATTATCAGTTAAGATAGAGTTTCATCTATTTCAGAGTTTTAAAGAAGTTACATTTTTGGCTTTGTGCACAAAAGTGCTCATATTCCTGATTTCAATTTTATTTATTTATTTATTAAATGATATAATTAAAAAAAATATTTTATTTATTTATTTGACAGAGAGAGAGAGATCACAAGTAGGCAGAGAAGCAGGCAGAGGGAGCGGGGCGGGGGGGGGGAAGCAGGCTCCCTGCTGAGCAGAGAGCCCCATGTGGGGCTCAATCCCAGGACCCTGAGCTCATGACCTGAGCTGAAGGCAGAGGCCTAACCCACTGAGCCACCCAGGTGCTTCCCTGATTTCAAATTTAAACAAAGCATTTTTCCCATTGTGAAATGAAGACTAGCAGATATTAGACAAAATGTTTACGTTGTAAAAGACTTAAAAAAATAGCTTTATAAAGATGTAGTTCACACACCACGCAGTTAACTCCTTTAAAGTGTGTAGTTCAGTGGTTTGTAATATATGCACAATTGTGCAACCATTACCACAGTCAATTTTAGAATGTTTTCATCACCCCCAAAAGAAACCCCATAACCATTAGCATCCGTTCCTCATTCCTTCTCAGTTCTCTCAGCCTTAGACAACTGCTCATCTACTTTCTGTCTTGAGGATTTGCTGATTCTGGACGTCTCGCATACATAGAATGATGCAGTACGTGCCTTTTGTGTCTGGCTTCTTTCATTAGCGATAAGTGTTCAAAGTTCATCTGTGTTGCAGTGTGAGCATTTGGATTATTTCCACTTTTTGGCTATTCTGGATGAGGCTGCTGTGAACATTCACGTCCATGTTTCTGTTGGACACGTGGGTCATTTCTCGTGGATGTCTATCTGGGAGTAGTTTTTTTTTTTTTTTAAAAACTGCCATACTCTTTTCCAGAGTGACTGCACCATTTTACATTCCCCCAGCAGTGTGTGAGGGTTCCAGTGTCTCCACGCCTGCAGTTATTTCTTCTTGATTATAGCCATCCTAGCGGCTGTGTAGTCATATGAAAAGTTTTAAAGCTCATGTGTGTATTTAATAGCCTGAACTCTGGTGTTAAACGAAGTTGATTCACACCCTTCTCTCCCACTTGTGAGACCTGACATATCATAGACAGTATCCTAGACCTCTCAAGACTTGGTTTCCTCATCTGAAACAGGGAAAATACCTGTTCCTGGGTTGGTGGCAGTGACAATAAATGTGTTCTTGAGCCTCGATTTCCATATCTGCAAAATAGAAAGGAAATAGGAGTAGTCAGATCCCTAAAATAGAAATGATGATGTTAAGTCATAGAAGTAAATGGGACAGTCTTCGTATACTTAGCATAGGGCCTGACATATCATCAGCCTTCAGTAAATGGTTTCTTTTATGATTATTTCTGTCTTTTTAATCATTCTCCCTGAACCCCTCCTCCCCCAGCTTAAGCTGGCTGATTCATCATCTCTAGCAGCCAGGAGAGCAAATAAAAATGAATGTGGCAAACAATTAGCAATGAAAATCATTTTTAAAAGTTAATTTATTGAATACGAGTGGGAATACCATGGGCTAGTCATTATTTTTCTTATTTTACAGATTCATTTTTTTTCCCCACAGATTCATTTTAACTCAGCAAATATTAAGTGTACTAGGCACTTGGGGTACCTTACTGAACCACAATCATAAATACCTCTGGAGCTAACAGTCTGAAGATAAGACAGACATTAGTAAGGCAATTGCATAGTTAGTGTGGCATTGTGACAGGGATGAGCATTAGGCTGGTGATAGCCAGCGTGCTTTGAGAGGATGTAACAGGTAATTTTGATCTGATCCTGGGAGGGGGCATTAGGGGGAGATGAGTAGGATAAAGTGACTTCTGCTCCTGGTAATGGTGGGCTGAGTTAACTGACCAGTCTTCTGCCAAGCACATCTGTTAATATGAGGTGGCTGTTAAGAAAATGCAGTATTATAGGGCTGGGACTGGGGAGGATGAAGGTCTGCGGAAGTGAGCTGGCATCTGGGGCTGGCTGCTTTTTACCTTGAGGTCAGGAATAGTTGGAATAGTGTCCCTCTAAAATTCATGTTCACTTGGACCATGAGTGATAAGATTGTCTTTTATTATTCATAATGAGCCCCTTTTGGCTATACCTGAATTTATGCTAATGGGGTTACTTGTGATGGGGCTCCTAGATAGCTTCAGGATAGGAGCTGGTCACCAGAAAGACCAAACAAGTGATGAAAAGTGTGAACTTTCAGCCTTTCCCCCAAATTCCTTGGAGCAGAGGGGGTTTGAAGATTGAGTTATAAAACCTCTTTAACAAGGAGATTCTGGGAGTTTCTGGGTTGGTGAGCACAGTAGTGTGTGTGTGTGTGAATGTGTGAGTGTGTGTGTGGTTTGCATGCCCAGAGTGGGCATGGAAGCTCTGCTTCTCCTCACTCTCCATACCCTGCCCTGTGCACCTCTTCATTTAATGTGTCTTTCTGGGTGTTAGGAAGGATGTGGAGCAAGGGAAAGCTTGGCTGCTGTTGGTGGGAATATTAATTTGGTAACACCACATTAGAAGACATTTTGGCAGTGTCTGTTAAAGTTGAACAAATGTATACCCTATGTTTCAGCAATTCTACTTCTAGGTGTATGTATCTAATAGCTTATGTGAGCTAATGTACCCCAAGAGTACAAGAGTATTACTAGTGTGTTTTTTATAATAGCTCAAGAGTGGAAAGACGCAAACATCAGTCAGCAGTAGAATGGATAAGTAAATTATGGTATGGTCTTACAAGAGAATATTATGCATCAGTGAAAATGAACTGCAGCTACCTGCTGACTTAGGATTAATCATAGCATTAATGTAGTCTGGGCAAAAAACCAGACATGAAAGAATGTTGTATATGATTCCATTTATATCCAGGATGGAATGTATAGGACATAAGGTGTTTAGTCTTGCCTGCTTGTGTCTTTAAGCTTGCATGCAAAGAAATGATTACCAGAGAAGTCTGCATAATGGGAAAATATGGGTAGTGATTGGATAGTCCTTTAGAGAAGACGCTTCCAGAGTGCTGGTTGTGTTCTGTTCCTTGCTGTAGGTGGTGGGTTCTCAATTTGTGGTAATTATGAGTATTTGTTCTGTGGACTTACTATGTATGCTATTTTATAATGAAAAGGATTTTTTTTTAAAGGATTAATAAAAGAATGAGGAGGATATAGCTGGTCAAAGAGATATACAAAGGATCTATGGCCAGAGGGAGCTTGGGGAAGTCAAAAGGCTAAAAGAAAGCTGATGTGGATAGAGTTGGCAAGACCTAAGGCGACCTTGATAGGGACATGAGGCTGGGGAGCTGGGTAGGAGGCTGTGTTAGGGGGCTCTGTAGGAGTGAGGTGCTATTGCTTGAAGATTTTGTTTTGTTATTTTGTTTTTTTAGTAATCTCTATATTCAATATGGGTCTCGAATTCATGACCCCAAGATCAAGAGTCGCATGTTCTGCTGACTGAGCCAGCCAGCCATCCCTGCTTTAAGGTTCTAGGAAGGAGTGAGACGTAATCTGATCTATGTTGAAAGGATTACTCTGGCTCTATTGTGGCCACCTGAATGGGAGCTGGTAGCCTGGGTCAAGGCTGTGGTGGTGGTGATAGAGTTCGTTGGATTTGGCATTGGTAGAAATTAGTGATGGTTTGGTGTGGGTGCTGGGGAAGAGGAGGGTTGTGGTTCCATTGACTGGTTAATGGAGCTCTTCTCTGAGATAAGGAGCTCTACCTGCAGTGGTTCCCTGGCTCCTCTTATTCTCAACTATCCCATTTTCACAGGTGAGGGGCGGGCAGTTAGGTGGCTTGCCAGGGTGCCATGAAGCCACCCAAGCCTCGTAGATTCCAGATGGCACCTCTTCCTACTGGGTCCTGCCTTGTCCCTTGATAGTCATGTGGCAGCAGTGGGAGTGGTTCCCAGAGCCTGAGAGAGGGAGCAGTGGGACTGTGGGAGGGAGGGCCCACTCAGCTCAGCCACTGGCTTTAGGATGCGGCCAGAGCAGGGGAAGGACCAGTCAGAGAAGGAAGTGGGAGAAGCTTGGAAGGAAGAGGAGGGAAGGGAGGGGAGGGGAAGAAAGTAAGATCCTGAGTTCAGCACCCAGAGGTCCACCTGCACTATCATTACTGTTACTTTTGTATTTCCTTACAGAGTATTTTTCTGGGTATGTTTAACAGAATTGGAATGAAAGTATATGTAAATTTTCACTTTAATGTTACAAGCATTTCTCTGTGTTGTTAAAATCTCTTTATTCTTACCCCTTGTAATGGTTGTATCGTATATTCTGTGGAGAATACCTTTGCAAGGAAGGCTCTTTTTCAATTTTTAATTATGAAAAATTTAAAAAGAATAATAGTAATAGTACAGTGTATGCTTAATATACTTACTACCAAGAATCAATAATTGTTAATGTATTGCCAAAAATGCCTTATCTATATGTGTTGAATATAAGTAATCTGCTAAATCTTTTGAAAGTAACTTACAGGTATCACAATAGTTTACACCTGGATAGCTCAGCATGCAACTCATAAAAATGACATTATAAAGTATATCATTATTCTACCTAAACTCCTAAAGATAAGGACTTCTAAAAATAAGGATGTTTTCCTATACACCGTTATTATACCTAAAAATTAATTGTAATTTTCTAATATCTAAAATAAGCACATGATTTTTAGATTCCCCCAGTTGAACCAAAATGTCTTTTATAGCCTCCCTTGGGGGATCATGTAACAATCAAAATTGTTGCATTATATTTTGTTGTACCTCTTCAGTCTCTGAGCTTCAAATACTCCCCACAGGCACTTTCTCCTCCTCCCCACTATGACATGGATGAATTGGAGAGACAAGGGCAGTGGTCTTGTAAAATCTGTCTGGATTTTTTTGATTGTTTCCTTGTGGTTTCTTTGATCCTTCTGTTTGCTGTAAATTGGAAGTGAGAGTTTTGAAGACTTGATTCTATTCAGGTTGATGTTTGGGCAAATTTCCTTGATCTGGGATGTTCAGTGTCCTGTCAGTCTGTCTCCTCTGCTGTGTCATCATTTGCTTTATGTGGAGATGCTAGATATTTCCATTGGAAGTGTGGATTTCCCTCTTTGTCAGGAGGGAACCTGTGAGGTGGTTCTTGGGCACCAAGCAAATATACTTATCTTTAACAGTTTTCAGCGTTCATGCCTAAGAGTTTCCTGAACCAATTATGAGTTTGCAAAATGGAGATTCCCCCTTTTCTGTCATCTCTTCCACGTTTGTCTGTTGGTATTCTGTAAATTTTTCCCACTTCAACTGGGGAAGAGCTACAATTTCTCCTAAAAAAAAGGCAGGGTAATTGCTGGTTTCTTCCTGTTTAATTACCAATTTTCAAAGTAAGGATTTGGTAGAAAAATCCTCTCCAATGGAGGCAAACGTTCCCTTTCTGTTCTCCCTCGCTGTCTCACTCTTTGTCACTGTGGATTCATTCTTTTTATTCAGTGTTTTACAATCAGTGGTAGTCATTCCTTTTGGTGCTTAAATTGTCCACTTTTTCCTAGGGGAGCCCCTTCACGGTGGCTCTTTGGCCTGTGAGCATTTGCTTGCTGTGCCTTGATCTGTCGTTTCATCTTTGGGCTAGATCCCAGAGGTGGGGCTGTAGGTCATAGTGGGCTGGGGCTGAGGTGTCTGGGACAGGCAGTGCCCAGTGAGTTTAGCACATCAACCTGGTGGGGCTTTGCTTTTCCTTTTTTGGGTTTGTACCTCTCAGTTTTGCATCTCCATTTATTTTGTGTTCCTTTTCTGTGGTTCTTACTGTTTGTGGGTTAATCTGTCCCTTCATCACTCTGTCGGTGAGCTCTTCCCAGTCTTGTCTTCTCTGCACTGTATCCTGCAGCTTTCTGAGGTCTCACTTTTTGTCTTGTACATGACCAATGACATTTCCTGCAGTGTACGTTTTCCCCTTTAGCTCCTTATATGTGGATTTTAATTTTGCTGGGGTGTGATTATTTTTGCTTCCTTTTCTAATCATGTCCTGTATCGCAGCTTGTTGTGCTTTAATTTCATCCTGTTCTCATTTTGGTGCTCCCTGTCCTTGAAAAAACTAATTTTTTAATAGAGTCAGTGTCTTCCTGTAATCTAAAAACAAGAGGCACATATTTGCTAAAATGGTCTTCTGGTTTCTGTAATAAATTCATTTAGATTTATGCATGTGCTTTATAATATATCTTCAGCCCACCCCTCCCCCCCTCTGTCTTGTTTTGATTTATCAGTCCTGGAATGTTTTTTCCGGTCTTCGGGTTTGAAGTGCCATTAACTGTGTGCTTGGCTGCTGGGGGGAATGTGAGTCCTGCCCGAGATTGGTCGCAGGTCCAGTGCTGTGCCTGTGCTGCTCTGGGCCGGCTCTCCCTGCCACCTCAGTCTGAGTACTGTGATGCTTTGGGTCATCTGCCACCCGCTTTTGGCTGGCTCTGCTCTTCTCCATCTGAAGGTGAAGGTGCCTGGGTTGTGGTAGTTTTCCTAAGCCTGGCTCCTCTTGCCCCATGATGGTGAAGTATACCCCAGGATCCAGGCCAAGTGGTGCATTGTCCCTTATTGCAAGATGGGAGAGGGGCACTCTTGTTCTTTTTCTTTATTTACCATTTTAACCATTTTATTTTAAAAAATTTTTATTTACTTTTATTTTGTTTTACTTCTTTGTTTTTAAGTAGGCTCTATTCCCAATGTGGGGCTTGAACTCACGACCCTGAGATCAAGAGTCACATACTTTATAAACTGAGCCAGCCAGGTACCCCCTCACTTTAACCATTTTAAATGTATACAGGTCAGTGGCGTTAGGTATTAACAGTGTTGTGCAACCATCACCAGTATTTAGTTCCATATTTTTTTTATCCCCTAGGAAACCCCTTTCCCATTAAGTAGTCACTCCCCATTCCCTCTTCTTCCCCAGCTACTCATCTGCCTTCTTTCTCTGTGGATTTGCCTTTTCTAGATATCTCATATAAATGGAATCATACAATATATGGCCTTTTGTGTCTGGCATCTTTCCCTTAGCATGATGTTTTCAAAGTTCATCCATGTTGTAGCATGTATCAGTGCCTCATTCCTTTTTATAGACAAATAGTATGCCATTGTATGGATATACCACATTTTGTTTATCTCTTCATCTGTTGATACATATTCGAATTGCTACTACTATTTGGCTGTTGTGAATAGAATAGAGCTGCTATGAACAAGTTATTGGTTGAATGTCTGTTTCTAGTTCTTTTGAGTATTTACCCAAGGAGTGAAATTGTTGGGTGGTTATGTGTATATCTTATTGAGGAACCTCTAAATTGTTTCCCACAATGGCCATGCCATCTTACATTTCTAACAGCACAGTAGCAATGTAGGAGGGTTCCGGTTTTTCTGCAGTTGCCCACACTTGTTTTCTTTTCTTTTCTTTTTTCTTTTTTATTATGGCCATCCTGGTGGCTGTGAAGTGACATCTCCTGGTATTGATTTGCATTTCCTTAGTGACTAATGATGTTGAGCATTTTTTCATATGCTTGTTGGCCTCTTGTGTATCTTTGGAGAAATATCTATTTCAGTCCTTTGCCCATTTTTATTTATTTTTTATTTATTTATTTTTAAAAAGATTGTATTTATTTATTTGACAGAGAGAGATCACAAGTAGACGGAGAGGCAGGCAGAGAGAGAGAGAGAGAGAGAGAGAGAGGGAAGCAGGCTCCCTGCTGAGCAGAGAGCCCAATGCGGGACTCAATCCCAGGACCCTGAGATCATGACCTGAGCGGAAGGCAGTGGCTTAACCCACTGAGCCATCCAGGTGCCCCCCCTTTGCCCATATTTAAGTTGGGTTATCGTTTTGTTGTTGAGTTGTGAGGTTCTTTATATGTTCTGAATACTGGGCCCTTCAGTATTCAGTAAATTCAGATTAATGAACTTTTTCCCATTTTGTGGGTTCTCTTTTCACTGTCTTTTTTTAAAAAGATTGGTATTATTTATTTGAGAGAGAGAGAGAGAGAGAGAGTGTGTGCATGTGAGTCGGGGGAGGAGCAGAAGGGGAGAGAGAGGGAGAGGGGAAGAATGCCAAGCAGACTCTGCATGGAGCTTGATGTAATGTTTGATCTCATGACCCCAGATCATGACCCAAGCTGAAACTGAGAGTAAGAAGCTTAACTGACTGAGCCACCCACATACCCCTCCTTTCGCAGTCTTTATAGTGTCTTTTCGATGCACAAAAGTTAAAAAATTTTTTTTTCCTAAAGTTTTAAATTTTAGAGAAGTCCAGTTTATGTTTTTCTTTTCTTGCTTATGCTTTTGGTGTTATATTTGAAAAACCATTGCCAAATCCAAGGTCATGAAAATGTACTTCAGTGTTTTCTTCCAAGAGTTTTATTGTTTTAGCTCTTTTTGTGTTAATTTTTTTATATGGTGGGAGGTAAGGGTCCACTTTTAGTCTTTTGCATGTGGATATCCCAGCATCGTTTGTTGAAGAGGGCCACTTTTTTTCCAGCTGGATTTGGCCTTTCAAGCTGCATACCCTGTAATACTTAAAATCAGCTGTGAGCTTCTCAGAATTGGTTGGTAATCTTGACTATTTTGGAGTGGTCTCAGTGGAGTTCATAGAAGGATTGATAATAGAATCATTCTTATGGATGTTTATGAGACAGTTACACATTTGAAGGGTTTGAAAGGAAATATCTTTATTTCTGAATTTCTTTTGTCCTAGAACTCTCCATATTTCAAGTATGGAGTGTGAACTTGGTTCAGTTCTTTTCATGGTTTGGGAAAATTTGAAATACTCATCTTGTTAAGTCTGATCCCACTTGGTGGTCTTTATATTTGAACTCTTTGACAAAGATGGATTAGTAGTCAGAAGCTGAATGAAAAGGAAGTCTAAGAAATTGTTCTTTATCTCTTTTTTCTACGTTTTCAGGTACTTAAAGAGGGCAAGTAAAAACGAGGTTTGTCAGTACTGAGTTATGGGTCTAATTGCCCAAGTGTATTTTTACTATCTACTAGTCATAATTGTCTAAGTAGATTTTTATATCCAGCCAGTATTGTGCGTGAGCTGGAATTTTGCTGTTTATAGAAACCCTGTAGCTTCTTCACTCTCCAGCAGCACATACAGGTGCAACCATTTGGGGAAATGATTTGGTGACATGTTTGAAAAACATAGACGGTCCATACTCTTGACTCAGTAATTCCACTGGTGGAATCATATGCTGAGGAAATACTCTTTTTTTTTTTTTAAATAATTTATTTATTTATTTTTTTAATAAACATATAATGTATTTTTATCCCCAGGGGTACAGGTCTGTGAATCGCCAGGTTTACACACTTCACAGCTCTCACCATAGCACATACCCTCCCCAGTGTCCAAAACGCCACCCCCTCTCCCAATCCCCCTCCCCCCAGCAACCCTCAAGAGTCACTTATGGTTTGTCTCCCTCCCAATCCCATCTTGTTTCATTTATTCTTCTCCTACCCCCTTAACCCCCCATGTTGCATCTCCACTCGCTGAGGAAATCTTAAATAAGAAAAAGTACAATGACGTTATGTTTATTGCAGCATTAAATATAAAAAGTTGCAAACCCCGAGATAGTCCAGTCCAGTGTAGCAACTCGGTTAATGACAGAGCTGACATAGCTTTTCTGTGCTGGCATCATGCACCCTGCATAGGTGGTCTTGCTTCCCTTTTGAAAGTGCGTGAAGGTTACCATGGTGGCTGAGTGTCCAGGCCGCACAATTGGGAAGTGGCAGAGCGAGTTGCGGCTTTTGTGTCTACTGCAGCCATTCGGGTGATTGAGGAAGGCAGTAATGTGGACAGTACTTTGTCATGTTGGGGAAACAGAGAGGCAGTGTGTACAGAATGCCATTCAGCTGTGTGCAAAACACTGCATAGGAAGTAAGACAACGAAAGTTTCCGAACTGATGCCAGAGATTGTGCCCTGATACCAGGGGTGGTGCAGTTTGTATTATTTTTATTTTTAATTTTCTGAATTTTCTAAAATGGGCATATTGTTTGTTAAAGAAAACAAAAACAAAAGCTTAACACGATGTCCTTTAATCAAGGTTTCCTGATGTGGAGGGTATAAAGGGTGCTGTGTGCAGGTAGCAGAAGATGGAGAAGAGTCTGCCCTTAGGCTTTTTTCTGGAATGTCCTGAATCACAGTTGAAACAGTTCCAGCTGTCAGATCAAAACAGATGCAGTGTAAGGAGCCAGATACACAAAAGGGCATGATAAGTAGGATTTAAATTTCATAGTATCCTAATAAATGAATACATTATATGCAGTATCTTAGTTATGTTCCCCTTTGTTTAAACTTTTAACTCCTGTGTTGAAAATAACTTTAAACTTGCCTAAGCAGAGTTCAGGGTCTTGATATAAATAAGATATATATTTTTTAAAAAGATCTATTTTAACCTGACATTGAAACTATTTCATATATGAAATGCTGTCAGTTTTTTAGATTTGCTCATAATTATTTCAGTGCCCTTAAGCACTTGAAAAGATGAAACAGGCTACAGAGCAACACAGAAAAGCGGATCTGGTCACAATATATTTGGAAAAGCAGATTATTAAATAATTTGTATATTACATAACCCCTCTTTTCTGTCTTATTTATGCACTGAGAACACATTGGAAGGATGTTATCGCAGGATGTCAGTGGCAGGTGTTAGCAGTGTGGCTGGACTGAGTGTTCTCAAGTGAAGAAAAAGCACTTCCCGTAAGCCCAGAGGCGGCTGCTTAACACAGGACTCTATTTCCACCTTCTTTCTGAAAACGGGCAAGGGGGCAGTGGGACCCAGGGAAGAGGCATTTGAGTAGTGATGGTTATAACACGGCTTTGCGTTTGTGTAGCACTTTGCAGCTTCTTGGGCATTTCCTGCTCTGGGCAGCACCCCCTGAGGTGGGATCTGCAGGTCAGGAGCCTGGGGTGTCAGGGAGCTGCTGCCCTTAGCTCCAGTGGTAGCAGCTGCAGGCCTTGCATTCAGGCCTCTGGTGTGTTTCATTCACTTCTGAGTTTCCAGAGCACCCTGTCTCTACCTCTGATGGAAATTTCCGAACATACACAAAAGTAGGGAGAGGAGTTTTAATCAGTCACCCGGTCTAAGTAGTCATCAGCATTGTGTCTTTCTTGTTTCCTCTCTCCTCAGCCCCGAGCCCTGCTTTCTTCTAAGTATTTAAAGCACATTCCTATGGTACTTTTTATGTTGTAAAAGTATCCCTCTGTCAGTGCACAATTTCCTTAAGGGTCAAGGGTCCTGTCTCTTTCATCATCATATTCCCAGCCGTACTTGCACTTAAGTGTTCAATAAATATTTGTTGAAACAAAGAGTGCATTTCATTCCACCGGTCCATGGGGAGAAGGATTTTACTCTGTAGGCTCACAGCAGCCCTGTGAGGCTGTGGTGCTATGAGTGCACCACAGCGTGTGTGTGTGTGTGTGTGTGTGTGTGTGTGTGTGTACACAAACGTACTTGGAAGTCGCTCCTGCTGCTGGTGGTGGGTTTGCCCACGTGGTGTGCAGTGGGGATGGTTGTGCCCTGACCCGTGCACATCTGTCCCTGCGCTCACCCCAGAGAAGTGGGAGGATTAGTTGTGACTGTCGTTTAGTCTTGCCTCTAAGAACAAACAAAAGAAAACCTTCCACCAAGCATACTTTTTAATTTTTTCACTTGATATCTAAATGTGCAATCACACAGACTTGGGTTTGAACCCCACGTCTGTCCCTTCTCTGTGGATATCGGTCCTCTCTGGACCTCAGTTTCTTCATATAGGAAATGGGGAAGCAACTCCTCACAGTGAAGATCATGAGATCCTGAGGCTTCCTAAGTTCCTGGTGCAGAGTAGGCCCTGCACACGCCCTGACTCTGTCTTCTCCCGCCCGTTTGTGAGGAATGAGAATGCGCGCATTCTTTGTGTAGATGGAGTGTCTTTGTGTAGATGGAGTGGGGTCATCTGTGGAGGCCCTTAGATAGGGGCCAGTGAGAGCTGTCCTGGGTGCTGTGCCAGGTGGCGGCAGCCTCCCTTCTCTGGGAGTCCTTTTACAATTCTGTACCTTCTAGAAGGCTGGCTTCCTTCCTGTCTCGTCTGCTCTGGCCCTCTCCACCCAGAGGGAACCATTCAGTCACTTTTATTATTTTATTATTTTGGTTAATTCTTCCATTGTTTCTGTTTGGAAATTTAAAAAAAATTATATATACACATAGTTGCTTTTAATTATCTCTGCAGACATGTGTGCGTGTACACACAAATCCACTTTACAAAAGGTAGCAGGCTCCATAAGTGTTCTGCACCTTTCTTTTTTCCATTTAATAGAATTTGGACATCATTCCATAGCTCTATAAAGATCTTCCTCATTCCTTTTACAATTGTATAGTATTCTGTTTTTTTTTTTAATATACCATAGCTTATTTTTTTTTTTTTAAGATTTTATTTATTTATTTATTTGACAGAATGAGAGAGAGAGAGACAGAGATCACAAGTAGGCAGAGAGGCAGGCAGAGGCAGAGGGAGAAGCAGGCTCCCCACTGAGCAGGGAGTCCGATGCGGGACGCGATCCCAGGACCCTGAGATCATGACCCGAGCCGAAGGCAGCAGCTTAACCCACTGAGCCACCCAGGCGCCCCATACCATAGCTTATTCAACCACTTGTGTTATTTTTAGACTTTTGCTATGATATTTTGCAGCAGATAGCCTTGTACAGACTTCAGACTTCATTTTATGCTCTTTGCCAGAGTATCTGTGTGATGGGCTTCTTGGAGTAGGCGTGCAGGGTGAAAGGGTAGATGTGTAGGTTTGCTAGGTTTTGGCAGGTCCCTGTCCTCAGGACTCACCTCAGGCCCTGTTGGATCAATGGTGCCCAGAGTACTGGTTTCCTCATGGCCTCACCCACAGTACCTGTTTTTTTTTTTTGTTTTTTTTTTTTTTTTTTTTTCAATCTGATGATGATAGTGTATTTTAGTTTAGTTTTCTTTTTTTTTAATGAGATAGGTCAAACATATTTTCATGTGTTTAAGGGCCATTTTTACTTATTTTTCTTGTGAACAGATTCTTTTAGTTTTTGCCTTTAAAAAAAAAAACCAGATTGTTAGTTTATTCTCAAATTTTAGAGGCTCTTACTGATTAGGGATATTAGCCCCCTATGATATTTTGCAGAAAGTTTCCTCAGAGTGTGCTGTGCTTGGGCACCCAGGTGATTAAGATCACTAATAGAGCTTCAGCCCTTTGGGACCCCCTTGATCTGGCCAGGGAGTCAGTCAGCCACATGATGCCTTAGGACTCCACACTGTGCCTTTCTGCCTCACCAGCTTTAGATTGCTGGCTCCCAGCTCATGGTCTCCCCATAGCTGCTACAGCTCTAGACTTGGTGACTGCATTCAAGGTGAGAGGGACAGGGAATGGGGACTCGAAGCTACATGGTGTTCTCACATGTGTGCGAAGCAACTTTCTTGCCTCCCCAGCCCTGGCGGGACATCCGTGTAGGTTTCTGTGACCAAGTGAATCATGTGGCCGGGACTGGGGAGGTGTGATCAGCGTTGTGATGTTGGCCGCACTTGGTTCAACCAGCCCCCTCAGAACTGAGAGTGCGTTAGCAAAGAGAGGCCATACCAGAGTAATAGGAGAGCCCTCAGATTTAGGAAAGGTGGTTGTGAACTCCAAAGGAAGGCAGATCAAGAAGCAGTTCTTTTGGGGGAATTTTGGCCTTACACTTTGGGGCCACTCTTTGGTCTTCTGCTTTGGTCCCTCCTCATATTACTGGGGACAGGAATGGGACATCTTCCTAACTCTCGGTGGAACTTCAAGTGACGTAGGGGATTTGGGACATGGTTGCTTTTAACCTTGCAGGCAGTGTATTGAAGGAGGAAAACCAGGGTAGTAGCAAAGGGGAAGTTGGGTTCTCTTGATTGGTAAGAAAAGAGTGGCTGTCCTTTTTCTGTGGGTTAGCGTTTTTGGGGTCTTTAGGAAAAACAACTCATGTGGGCATCTTTGTGTTGGATTGGTGGCATTCTCCAGTACAGCAGTAACCCATGTGCACCTCTAGTCTCTCGCTCCTGCTGGTTGTTGGTGCCATGGAGACATTGATGTGTCAACATACAGTTGTGGCCCAAGGTGAGCAGACTTCTCAGCTTCTGAGATGATGTGACAAGAACGGGTGGTAGGTGGGTAGGGGAGTTGTAGGTAAGTTGCAGGTAGTTCTGAATCAGATGAATTGGGATGAATTTGTGGATGCTGTTTTGAATTGATGAAGCTACCTTTGCTTAATTTATTTGAATCAGAGGGGCTCCTGGGCGGCTCAGTGGGTGGAGCCTCTGCCTTTGGCTCAGGTCATGATCTTAGGGTCCTGGGATGAGCCCCACATGGGCTCCCTGCTCAGTGGGGAAACTTTCTTCTCCCTACCGCCTGCCTCTCTGCCTACTTGTGATCTCTCTCTCTCTGTCAAATAAATAAATGAAATCTTTAAAAAAATTTATTTAAATCAGAGTTACCAGTAGATTTTTATGATCAGTAGATTTTTTGTCAACAGATGTTTTTGGTCTGCTGTCTACGAATTAGGTTTGAATTCCAGGTTGTCTTTTTACTAGTTGTATGGCATTGAGTGACTTCTTAATTCTTTGGACCCTTTATTCCCTAATCTGTAAGATGGGAATATTACTACGTAACTCTGAAGTTGATGGAAGGTTAAAAGGTAAAAATGCCAGATATGTATATAGTAAATATGATGAGTACTTAGTAAGCACTTAAAATAACCTCTAGGGGGGCACCTGGGTGGCTCAGTGGGTTAAGCCTCTGCCTTCGGCTCTAGGTCATGATCTCAGGGTTCTGGGATTGAGCCCCGCATCGGGCTCTCTGCTCGGCAGGGAGCCTGCTTCCTCTCTCTCTCTCTCTCTCTCTCTCTGCCTGCCTCTCTGCCTACTGTGATCTCTATCTGTCAAATAAATAAATAAAAAGTCTTAAAAAAAATAAAATAACCTCTAGGTCTTTGGGTATGTCATGCATGCCTTATTTTTGATAAGAGTGAAGGGGGCCTCATATTTCTTTGTGGTCTATTAGTAGGTGTTTAACTGTGGACAGATTATTCAGTCTTTCAACGCCCAGTTTTCTTATTTGCCAGTTAGAATATTAGCATGTATTTGTTCTGTTAAGAAGGCAAGGAGGGGCTCCTGGGTGGCTCAGTTGTTAAGCGTCTGCCTTCGGCTCAGGCCGTGATCCCAGAGTTCTGGGATTGAGCCCTGCATCGGGCTCCCTACTCAGCCTGCTTCTCCCTCTCCCTCTGCCTGCTGTTCCCCTGCTTTGTTCTCTCTCTCTGTCAAATAAATAAATAAAATCTTGGGGAGAAAAAGAAAGCAAGCAGATATAAAAATGCTCATGAAAATTTCAAGTGATATGCAAATTTAAGGTATTAAGTTTTACTAGCTTTTTTCCCCCACAGAAACATTTTAATAGTTCTTTTGTGTGTTAACTTTTATGCTAATTCCCCACTTTTTTTGAATTTTGTGGATTTTTTATCATGTGGACTAACATCAGGTTTATATACGTTTTTACTGGAGGACTAAAAAGGTTTAAGGACAAGTAGATGGTTGATGTGAACATTGGGCTGGATTTTTCACTCCTCTCTCCTTTATCTTCCCCCTTCTTTCCTGGCCTGCCTTCAGCCGCTAACCTTGTCCACTCAGGCAGGCTGGTCGTCAGGAACATGTGCACACTCTCCCACTTACACAAGATGCTGAAGACACCAATAGAGCTCTGCCTGAGCTTTTACTTCTATCCTTTTATTGACGAACTTTGTTTTCCCTTTCTTTTCCCATGTTGAGTAACACACATGTAAATGTCAGTGCAGCATAAAACCGTGTAATAAAACTGCATGTGTGAACCCAGCAGAGCATCAGGAGGTCGCCCTCAGGGATCCTTTCTGTCCAGCATACTGCCCTTCAGCATCTCTTAGTCACCATTGGACTTGCTCTGGTTCATGCCTTCTGCCAGTTTTCCATTTAGCAGTTGCTTTTTCTTGTTACTATTTTGCAGGGGTTCTTAGAATGTTCTGGGTGCTCTCTCTGGCCATTGGCAGTATTGCGTGTATCTTTTCCCAGACCCTGGTTTCCCTCTTCCTTTCTTTGTGAGGCGTCTGTGATCAACAGAAGTTCTCCGTTGGAATATAGTTGGCTTAAGCAGTTTTATAATTTGTGTTTAGTACTTTTTCAGTCCTGCTTAAGACCCCTTCCCCCGCAATCCCAAGGTCATAAGGCAATTCTCCTTTATTGTCTGCTGAAAATTTTAGAGTTGTGCCTTTTGCATTTCATCTGTAGCCCACGTGTGTGAGGTGGGGGACTGAGAGGATTTTTGCCCTTGGATAATTGGTTGTTTTAGGCCCGGCCACTGACTGATCCCTCCTCGCCCCCAGCTGGAGAAGCTGCTGCTGTCACTCGTCACACTTTCAAATCTGTCAGCATCTATTTCTGGGCTATCCTGAGCCCCAAATGCTGCTTCTCGTCATTTTGCCTTAAGGAAGAGTCCAGGATAGGCACAGACTTTCGTTGTAGCACTGTTCTTCGAAGCGCTGTTGGTAGTGTTGAGTGGGACCCGTTCCACCTGTTCTAGCAGCCCAAGTGAGTTGAGTACACGCACAGCAGTACACGGAAATGCTCTGTAGCTGACAAAGGTACTCACTAACGTGGAAGGGTGCTGACGATATATCATGACAGGAAATAGGAAGTTAAAGTATGGTGTGTGCACTATGATTCCATGTTTATAAAAAGTTAAGAAACATGTGGGTTAAAAAACCCACCTCCTATCTATGCTTCCTCCCATCCTAGTCACATTCCGTGTACTGTGCTCTGGCTCCGCCCTGGCAGGCCCTCCTCGGACTCAACCCAGTCGTCATCATCAGTGCAGCCTCCTGGGGGCTGTCTCCTTGATCCTGGCCTTGTGCCTGCTTTCTTCTATCCTCCCTTTGGGTTCCTGCCTCTCTGTACCTGAGCTTGATGTCCTGGGGTTCCTGGTCTCCTGTGCCTGCTCTTTTTGTGCTCCTTTTCCGTATGTGCCTTACCAAAATGTCTCCCCTGTTAAACCTTGTCTCATACCCTGACCTCATATCCGCTGCTGTCTCTCTGCTCAGCTCAGCTCCCCCTGGCATGCTTGAGGACCTCGTGGGCATGCCCCAAATGAAGCCCCCAGCCTCCCTCGTGAAACCAGAGTCCTCCTCGTCTCCATCTGTGGTGGCCTCCTTCCCAGGCATTCTCATGTCTGTGTCCCTGTTTCCCTCCCAGAGGCTCAGTGTTGCTGGCTGCCCTTTTACAAGAGTTTCTGGACTGTTCTGCGTGCTTCTAGGTTTTCCTCCGCCTCTCCGCCATACTGTGGCCAAGAACATCTTTGCAAAGTATACCTGAGGGTCTGAGACCCACAGGCCTGGCTCTCAGTAGTCTGGGCAGGTTTGACCAGGGCTCGAGGGGCCTGTTCTCGCTTTTCCCTGCCCATTGGCTTGAAACTTCTCCCCCCCACTTCCCTGGCCGAAGATTTTATTTATTTATTTATTAGAGAGAAAGAGTGTGCGAGCACACAAGCAGGAGCAACAGAGAATCTCGAGCAGGTTGTGCTGAGTGCAGAGCCCTATGCAGGGCTTATCCCAGGACACCGAGATCACGACCTGAGTGGGAACCAAGAGTTGGATGCTTAACTGATTGCGCCACCCAGGCGCCCCTGGCTTGAAGCCTTTTTAAGGGCATTTCCAGAGCTGCCTTCCTCAGTCCTTTGTTCCTGAGCAGGATGACTAGAGACTTGAGCTTCTGTCACAGCAGGTGCCTGGCAGTCTCGCCTTGGGCCAGCTGCTCTCTGTCTGCTCACCGTGGGTGGCTGTGGCACCCAGGGCCACGCTTGGACTACTGGTTTCATCCCTGGATTTACTTCCTCTCTGGAGGTGGGCATGGGGCTCACTTACCCACTCTGATTCTCAGTGCCTGTGTGTGTTTCAGATCTGTCCTTTCTGGGTTTCTGATGGTGATGAAGGTGCCCTGGATTGCTTGAAGGACAGAGGGGGCCCTTCTGTTTGTGCAAAGAACTTGACAAAATGGTTCTAAGAGCATGGCCGCCCAGCATGTCCTGATGGAGCTGTGCTTGAGTCTGGGTTTTTGACTTCTGGTTCTCTGCTCCATTGGGCACGAGGAGGAGCCCTGCCAGCTGAGCAGTGTTTCCTGTGGGTGCCATTTACAAGCTGCCAAATGCAAAACACAGCAGATTATTCAGGGGTGTTATTTTCTTGACCACTTTTAGTTCATTGCTTTTGACTGAGTGTTTAAAAATATTCTGCAGCATATCTATAGTATTCTCGAGCAGCGAATCAGGAGAAGAAACGCAGTTTCTGAGAAAGCTTCAAAGAAATACTGGTCTTTATCTTTTCCCCAGCCTTTTCCGCTGAAACCCACCAGAGTCTTTTTCTGAGTGCTCTTGTTCTATAAATAGAACAGCGGCCCTCTTTGGGTAGCCCAAGATCGCAGCTCTCATCCGCTTTCTGAAAGATTTGTGTGTGTGTGGTGGAGTGGATTGTGTTTTAATTTTGCTTTTCTTTTATGTGTGAGATGTGTGGCGGGAGATGCAAGAAAAAGTACTCTAGCATTTATCCTTTAAAGATAACTTAGTATAACTTCTCTGGGTCTGGGCTTGTTGGTTTTGTTGTCTTTTTTTTAAATTTGCATTTAGAAAAGAGATGGAAGTGGTGACTTCCCCTGCAGAGGTAAGGAAGACGCGTGGGGGCGAGGAGCGGTGCCTTTGTCGAGAGAGTCCTGTGAGGTCAAGGAGGAGAGGCCGCCTTGGAGCGTGGCCCTGGCGCCTGTGGGTCTGCCTTGCTGTGCGCAGACATAGCTGTTCTGGGTCTCTGAAGAGCACGCTGAGATACACGTCTGTGTGTACTTGGCTCTGAAAAGAACGTTGGGAAACGACCTGCTAGTCCTTCTGTACCGGGGATGGTTTCTTCCTGTAGCTACCGGGATCAGAGGGGGCGCTTAGTCTCTGCCATGGAATCTGCCTCTGGTTCAGCACATGTTCCCGCCCTTCAGAAAAGCAGCGCCTTTGTTTAGGATGGCCGTTTTGGATTCTGTGACTGTAGTTCGCGTGTCTGTTCCTTTGGTCATTGGGTGATGCTGTCGTCTTCTCTCTGCTGCTGCCAGTCTTTCATTACCTGGGAGAGCTGGCGGGTGACCTCAGAAGCAAAGGTGGAGGCATACGCCACAGCATGAGGAGGGAGGTTCTCAGTAGTTTTTCTCCTGGGACCTGGAGAAGGTTGCTGTCGTACCATAAGGCCAACTGGACAGCACAGATCCCATCACACCTGGCGCAAGGTCATGAGCTGGCTCGTGCCGCTCCCCTTGCCTGGGAAGCTCCTAGAGAGGACGTCTTGTGGCGGGGATAAGGAAGGGAGCAGCCGTCAGCACTTCCATGCCCTGTGGACAGGGCACTGTGCGGCTCAGGTTGGGGTCCCGGTGCACGGTCCCATGTTGGTGAAGCCCTCAGGGGCTTTCTTCGGAGTTCTTCCCAGGGTGGGGGTGAGCTGCATCCCGAGTTCCCTCCCTGCTCTGTTTGGAGTTGGCTAGTGGAAGGACCAGACTGCACTGGTGTTCTGCTCTTGCCGTCTGACGTGTTTGGGTTACATGAGGTTTCTATATCTGGTTTCATCTTAGGTCATCTTCAGTGGCCACAGGTACCCAAGTGCTTTGGACAGATACTTTCTTTAAAAACTTACCTAAAGTACAAAGCTATATGGGATTAGGTAATTCTTCTAAAACTTCTCTGAACCGGTCTTAGTATATGGGGCACAGTTTTTGTGTATTCTCCCTGATTCCATGGTGAGACCCCTTGTACATTGGCCGTTTCTGTCAGCTGGGGAAAACAGTGTATGCACGTGCCGAGAGCCAGGCTCCTGTTTTAGGCACGTTGTTTATTCGTTTTGTCTCTTAGTGGCTCCCAGTGGTTCACATGTCTAATGATCAAGTAGTTCTTTGAGCATTTTGCTTCTGAGTGCTCTGCAGGGCTCCCTTGTCCTGTTAGACTGGCCTCTGGGACACCACGGGAGGGGAAACAGCTCCAGGAGAAGCCATGCCCCCCTTTTTTTTCACTGTAATTTGATTATTTCTGTGACATTCCCCCCTTTCCCCACTGGTGACACAGAACATTAAGGGGGAAAACACTCAGTAAAAGTCAACGTTTATAAGAAATAAAACATGCCTTGAGACAAATTAAAGCTAGCACTGCAGAGTATCACCAAACTCACGGGAA
>NW_019154085.1:41166313-41355192 GCF_002288905.1 Enhydra lutris kenyoni
AAAAAAAAAAAAAATAAAAGCAGTTTATTGAGTTATAATTGGCACTCAAAAAGCTATGGATATTTAATGTATACAGCTTAATGAGTGTGGAGGTAAGTAGTACATGCCTGTGACACTAATGGAAGCTGTTTTTGGAGCGTATTGGGCTTTTCATGTGTGACCAGAACTGTGAAGTTCTAGCCCAGCTCCTCCTTCCCTTGTGCTGGCTTGTGTATGAGCTTTGCAGGGAGAGTCACAGGCAGCTCTAGAGAAAGACAAGAAGCCAGTGAAAGCCACTGAATTCCCGTCCTGTTTAAATGAATGTGTGTTTGCAAAGCTAGTTTTTGGCGTCCTGAATACCAGTATTGTATTGGTATTGTTGTCAATACTGATGTTTTGGTATTAAAATGTAAATGATTTAGATTCCAGACTTTTTTTTTGAGATGGACCCCTAGAGAATGCATTAAAATTTTTGAAATTGAACAGAGCAACTTGTTTGGAGAGGGTTCTGACCACATCCCTCATTAAAAAACCAAAAAACATTTATAGTTAGTTGTGTGTGTGTGTGTGTGTGTGTGTGTGTGTGTGTTTGGGGAGGGGGTTTGGGGGAGGAGGCTTGTTACTTAAAAGGGTGAGTCTCTTTCCTAAGTCATTAGCATTTCCTCCAGGGGTTCCCAGTGGAGTCTTCTTAGAGGGGACAATAAGGTAAACAGGAGATGGGGACTATGGGGAGGAAAATAGGTTGGGGGGAAGTTTCCCCTGCATAATTCCCAGTCCTCCTTCTGGAGCCTGGCTGTCTCTCTCTCCAGGACTAGATTCCTTCTGGTCTGCTCCCTTGTTTTTTTGTTTTTTTTGTTTTTTTTCTCATGGCCAGATCCCTTCTATCTGGATTGGTCTCTCTTCCTAGAATCATTTGTTTTAGCCAGGACCTTTCCCCCTAAGTGTGACTCTACCTGGAAGGACGGAGGATCCTCTGTCTGGAACCCTGCTCCCTCAGGTAGACTCCGTGTGAGGGAATATTTCACATATAGAAGTGAAATGCTGATTACAAAAAATAAATACAGAAACCACAGTGGTTTTTTGTTTTGTTTTTCTCCACGAATGCAGTCACTCATGAACTCCTCGCTTAAAAAACACACAGAGCTCTACCTTTGAGCTCTGTGCTCTTGTTAGAAGCAGGCAGCCGTGGACGCAGTTAGTGTTGGTGTAGTTGTCAGGTGCTCAAGTTTTAAGGCGCTTGGGTGTCTGTGGGTGCTTGGCTGGGCTTGAGGGAGAGTGGCTGGGCCGGGGTGCCTTGGCCCCACACTGATTCTGGTGCCTGGGTCTCTTCTCCAGTCGATCATATTTGATGAGGTGGACCTGACAGATGCCAGCGTGGCTGAATCCAGCACCAAGAACGTCAACAACAGTTTCACGGTAAGACTCTGGACCACACCTTTCTTGATTCCTCACCACATTTTGCTTTCCTTTTTAATCTGAACGTGTGAGAGCAGTTCAGACCGTTTTATTTTTTCTGATTGGAAGTCTTCCTGGCAAATTTTGAATTTAATGTTGAAAATAATAGAATGGTTGGAGAAAAACTAAGAATTTGGCACATGGAAGCTCAAAAGAACAAGAGGGTCCAAGTGAATTTTTTAACATGTTGTTTTTTAACATGTTTCTCTAACAGTTTTGCACAGAGGTTTGTTTTTTACGATTATTATAGAAAATTTGGAAAACACAGGAAACTATGTTGAAACAACTAAACAACCATAATTCAGCTACCTTAAAACAAATGCTGTTGATATTTTGGGTGTTTCTTTACTTTTAAACTGTTCCCCTCCCTACCCCCAAATTCATAGAAGTTACATTGTACTTTTTGTAAAAGTTCCAAATACCTAAAATCATGTGACCTCACCACCCAGAGGTAGCCAACTGCTTACTCTGGAGTGTTCATCTTTATTTATAAATACCTGTGCCTTCCCCCACATACACCATAAGATTATTATGATTCTTTTATTTTATACTAGTTTTTTTTCCTCTTGACAATTTATGTTGGGCAATTTTCCATGTTGATTGATCAAAATGTTCCTCATATTTTTAAAATGGCTTTATAGACAGCATTTCTGGTAGGACTACAAGTTTGGTTTCGGGGGCCGACTTTAAAATCTGTATAGATGGTGGGGCGCCTGGGTGGCTCAGTGGGTTAAGCCTCTGCCTTTGGCTCAGGTCATGATCCCAGGGTCTTGGGATCGAGCCCCGCATCGGGCTCTCTGCTCAGCAGGGAGCCTGCTTCCTCCTCTCTCTCTGCTTGCCTCTCTGCCTACCTGTGATCTCTGTCTGTCAGATAAATAAATAAAATCTTAAAAAAAAAATCTGTATAGATGGTTAAGTGTCTGCCTTCTGCTCAGGTCATGATCCCGGGGTCCTGGAATCGAGTCCTGCATGGGACTCCTTGCTCAAAGGGGAGCCTGCTTCTCTCTCTCCGTCTGCCTGCTGCTCCCCCTGCTTATACTCTCATGCATTCTCTCTCTCTCTGGCAAATAAATAAAATCTTAAAAAAAAAAAAATCCTTATAAAGTATGACTTTAATGGCAGGAATGGAATATTTAGAAGCTTGTTTCTCTGTATTAAGCTAGCTAATCTAGAAGTAAAGTATGCTCCCTGATTTTTTTTTTTTTTTTTTTTAGTTCTTTTATAACTCAGTCAAAGTGGGTAATTTTCTTTTTACATCTAGGATCTGACGTTTGGCTTAGTGTTAGTTTCAGATACTTTCAGGTTTTATTTATTTATGGGCTGGTTATTGATGTTGCTGATTCGAATGGGATTTTCCTTCTTCCATTTAAACTTCTACTTGTTTTGATATAACTAACTGCTTGGTTTTAGTTCATGGCTTATCGAATTATTCAGACTTTCCTGGTGGTCTTTCTTTTATTCTTCATTTTACTTAGAATATTTTTATTTTTACTCCATTAATTTTATTGTTTACTTACTGGCTGGGGAAAGACTTTTAAAACTGTAAATGGAAAAAAAAATAAAACTGTAAATGGATTATTCTGTGATTTGTGGCTTTTAGAGTTTTTAAATGGGAATAGGTATTTTATTGGGGTGTTTTTGAGCATTAATTTAGTTGATCATGTTGGTTTTGGGTATTTGTACATTTCCTAATAAGAAATTGTTCTTGGTAATGTTAAGTTTTTCAACCTAATTTTGTGTTTAGAATATTCCTCTACTGTGTATGTTTGGAGATTTCCTTTGGGGTAGGAGGTATCTTGTGTTTTGATCTCAGAGTTAAACTAGCCCTATAAAATTCATCGAGTAACTTTCCGTAACTTTATGTGTTCTGGAACATCTATAGCTTTAGAATTGATTGTTTCTTGAAAATATGAGAGAACTTATTTTAAATTCTCTGTCATTAAGATTGTTCAGGGAGGGGGTGCCTGGGTGGCTCAGTTGGTTAAACGTGTGTCTTGGTCTTTGGCTCCGTTGGTTATTATCCCTGGGAGCATGTCCCTGCTCAGTGGGGAGTCTGCTGCTCCCTCTATGGCTCCCTCTGCCTGGTGCTCCCCCTGCTTGTGGTCTCTCCCTGTCAAATAAATAAATAAAATCTTAAAAAAAAAAAAAAGCCTTAACAAATGAAGACTCTCTAGGGAAGTAAGGCTGTGAAAAGGTTGAGCTTTTTTACCTCTTGACTCTATTTTTGTAATTTGCTTTCCCACTTATCCCACCTTTGAATTTAGTAGCATGTATTATTTGCACTTTAAACCTCAGTGTCTCTGGTTATATCCTTTTCACGTTTCTAATTTTGTTTAGCTTTTGTTTTTCTTGTCAGATTTCTTACTCTCCATCCCTTTTGTTGTTTTTGTAAGAGAACCAGTTCTTGGATTATTGATCAGTTCCATTTTTCTGGTACCTAATTCAGTTTCTGCATCTTTGTTTATTCTCTTTTTTGCTTTTCACAACTTTTAAAAACAACTTACTGATTAGCTTATTCTTATTTCTGTTATGTGTGTGCATGTGTATATAATTAAACAGACAATAAGATTGTCTATATAATGAAAGTATGAGGGACTCTGAATTGAATTCTGAGTGCCTTTCTGTTCACATTCCAAAAGTTGTTTTTTTTCTCCCAGTAGAATTACTTTACTAATCATTCAAGTTATTAAAGAAAAATTTGAAGTATATAAATATAAATATGAAATTTAAAACCATCCATATTCCTGTTACACAGAGATACCTGGTAATATATTTTGGTTGACATCATTCCACACACACTTTTTTTTTTTTAAATGTTTTCAATGTTCGGGGCACCTGGGTGGCTCAGTGGGTTAAAACCTCTGCCTTCGGCTCAGGTCATGATCTCAGGGTCCTGGGATCGAGCCCCACAACGGGCTCTCTGCTCAGCAGGGAGTCTGCTTCCCTTCCTCTCTCTCTGCCTGCCTCTTTGCCTACTTGTGATCTCTCTTTCAAATAAATAAATAAAATCTTTAAAAAAAAATATTTTCAATGTTCTTTCTTTAGTTAACAATGAGCTTTTCCTTTCATATATAGCCTTTAAAATCTTATTTACTAATGTTGCATAGTATTCCATCATATAAATGTGTAAGTTTATTTAACCGGGCCTTATAGTGAATGTTACTTTTTCCTATCATAAATAATATTGTGGTATATACTTGTACACAGATCCTTTGGTGCATTTCCGATTATTTCTGTAAATTCCATTTGAGGTACAAAGTATGAAGTTTTAAAAGGCTTTGGACAGGGACGCCTGAGTGGCTTAGTCGGGTAAGCCGCTGCCTTTGGCTCAGGTCATCATCCCAGGGTCCTGGGATCGAGTCCAGCATCGGGCTCCCGTTTCTCTCTCCACCTCTGCCTGCCACTCTGCCTGCTTGTGCGCTTGCACTCTCTCTTGCTCTCTCTCTCTCTCTCTCTCTCTCTGACAAATAAAATCTTTAAAAAAAAAAAAAAGGCTTTGGACAAATAAATGAAGTACTGAATATGTGTTACAACTTGTATGAGCCTTGAAAACATGATCCTGAGTGAAAGAAGCCAGACAACAAAGGCCCCATCTTATGATTCCGTTGATACGAAATGCCACAATAGGCAAGCCTGTAGAGATGGAAAGTAGATTAGTGGCTGGGAGGGGCTGTGGAGGAAGGAGGAATGACTGCCCGAGGCACAGGATTTTTTTGAGGGGCTGACATAATGTTCTAGAATTAGATACAGGTGATGGTTGCACAACTTTGTGAGTGTGCTAAAAACCACTGAATTGTATACTTTAAAAGGGTGAATTGTGTGGGAATTGTTTCTCAGTAAAAATATTATGGAAGAAATAGGATGGTACTGTGCTTTTGGTACTGTATGAGTTAATACGGAGCTTTGTCAGCCTGATCTGAGAACGAACCCTGATTTATACATTGTCTCTATGGGAAAATGTGTTCCGAGTGCTAAACACTTGACTTCCAGATGTAGAGCCTGCCTGTGTTGGAGAGACCTTTGGAACTCAAGCTCTGTCAGGTAGTCATGGATAATTACTAGCCTTCAAGGGCAGAGGCACCAATTCTTTCACATTTATTTTCCGTTTCATTAGTGCTTTAAAAACTGCCTTTTCATCTGAGGATGTGCTGAAAGGACCAGAGAAAGATTAATACTGAGGTTCCCCAGAAACATTCCAAGATAAGGAAGCTCATCCTATGAGTGATTCACGATGGCATATGGAATATGGAGATAAATGGAGAGAGCTTGCCGTCCACTTCCCCCCAGTCATGCATTGGTAGAGAGTCCTTCAGTTCTGGGGCTGTGGGTGATAGAAATATTTTCTATGCTTGAAATGAACACTTAACGATTATCCCTCTTTCTAACCCCCTGTGGTGTTTACCAGCTGAGTTCTGAACCGGTTGCGTACCATACGGCGAACTGCCCGAGTCTCTTTGCAGGTCTGCCTTCCATCGGCTGGGCCCTTGTGGACTTTGCTCAGAGTGCAGAATGAACAAATGGATTTGCCCAGAAGCTACTACATTTCCTGGGACGTCTCATTTGGTTTCTAACTATTCCAGTCGTAATTTCCCAGTTTCACAATTTCGGCTAAAATTGCATGCCTGATAAAAACAACTAGTCTGTGAAAGCTGCTATTATCAAGAATCAGTTAATGCTTGGGAACCTTTTGTATTTGGAGATGCAGGAGTAAATTTCCACCACAGTGCAAAAGGTTCCATTTTTATTCCTCCTCCACATGGCCAGACAATTGTACTGTAAAGAAATTGGGACCTCTTGGACAAGAGACTTCTTGGAGATATTTGGGGAGAGGAGAAATTATTTAGATGGGCTGGGTGGAAGAGGTGGAACAAATGAGGCTTGTGTAACTAGACAGGTCCTCTTGTCTTCCTGTTCTTTAAGAATAAAGCGAAGCTAAAGACTTAAGGATTGCCTTCAGAGTCTTCATAGGTGGTGTGGTGGTAGTGGGAGCTTCCGGAAGATGGGAAGTAGAGCCGACAGTGTCCTCTGCCTGTGGGGCTGCCCCTCACAAGGCCAAAAAGCAAAGTGGCATGAAGAGGAAAAGGGGATTTGCCAACTTAGATCCCAGCCTCTGTAATAACATGAAATTGTATGTTTTTGATGATTGAACATGTTAATCATAATGAAAACCTAAAGGCTTTTGATATCTCATTGCCCACTTGCCCTTAGAGCTTATGTCAATAGGACTTCATGAAAGTTCTTTTTTTTTTTTTTAAAGTTCTCTTTTTCAAAATTTTTACAAACACCACATGTTAACATTTTAGAGTATTCTTTGCCACTTGGCTAGTTTAAAAATGGTAATTTGTTTTGATTTGTTTCTTTGACTATCAAAGTGAGGTGTTGAACACTGGCCATTAAATTTCTCTTTTGATGAATTGATTTCTTCCTGTGCTTTCAGCTAGTTGGCACTGTATTTTTAGGGTTCAGAATTACTTCACTCATTTCACTTTCTGTCTAAATCTGCCCTCATTGGTTGTAATAGTTTTAGTGCTTTGTCTTTGTCCTTTTTTTTTTTTAAACTAGAGTTCATACACTAATAGTAGGCCTGATGTTACCGGGTTAAAAATGCTATTCATTTTTCCTTTATGCTTCTTTCCATTTTCTAACATGTTTTAAGATTATTTTTAGCTTTATGATAACAAAGTTACAGATTTGTGCTGAAGGTATATTTTGACTACTATAACAATCCAAAGGAGTTTGTCAAAGTAGAATTTCTGCTTTACTGGAACTTTATATATTTCAAATAAATTCTTAGATTGAAAAATGACTTCCATACCAAAAATACACAAGTGTAAGTGGAAGCTTGATGTTTAACAGCCACTCAGATCAAGTGATAGAACATCTCCAAGTCCAGAGAGGCTCCCTTCATGATTAACCTCCCCTCTCCAAATGTAACCACTTTCCTGACCTCCAACACTGTAGATTTTTATTTTATTTTTTAAAAAATTTTTAAAAGATTTTATTTATTTATTTGACAGAGAAAGATCACAAGTAGGCAGAGAGGCAGGCAGAGAGAGAGGAGGAAGCAGGCTCCCTGCTGAGCAGAGAGCCCGATGCGGAATCCGATCCCAGGACCCCGAGATCACAACCCGAGCCAAAGGCAGAGGCTTTAACCCACTGAGCCACACAGGCACCCAACACTGTAGATTTTTAGTTTTGGGTGTTTTAGCTATTTGATATAAATGGCGTCATAATATATATTTTGTGTCTTTGTGATCTGTGCATTTCCTAATATCATGGCACTTGGGATTTTTCTAGTTGTATTGTTAATTGATTTCTAGCTTCATTCTACTACGATCTGAAAATATACTCTATGATTTTAATCCTTTGTAATTGTTGAGACTTTTATGACCTACCAGTTTTCATAAATGTTCCATGTGCATTTGAACATAACTTAGATTCGGAGTTCCTGTATGCATTTGAGTAGGACAAAGGTTTAGCTATTTTTCTCAAATATTTTATAACCTACTGATTTGTTTTTCTGCTTGTCCTATTATTAAAATTTATTAAAATCTCGGGGTGGCAGGGTGGCTCAGTCGGTTAAGCATCTGCCCTCAGTTCAGGTCATGATCCCAGAGTCCTGGGATCAAGCCCCACATCCAGCTCCTTGCTCACTGGGGAGACTGCTTCTCCTCTCCCTCTGCCTGCTGCTCCCCCTGCTTGTGTTTCTGCTCTCTCTCTCTCTGTCAAATAAATAAATAAATAAAATCTTAAAAAAGATTTATTAAAATGTCCTACTATGATTGTGGACTTACCTGTTTTTTGTTTTCATTCTGTTAGTTTTGCTTTATATATTTAGAGGGTTTTTTAAAAAAAATATTATTTATTTATTTATTTGACAGGCAGAGATCACTAGGCAGAGAGGCAGGCAGAAAGAGAGAGAGAGAGAGGAGGAAGCAGGCTCCCTGCTGAGTGGAGAGCGTGTTGCGGGCCTCGATCCCAGGACCCTGAGATCAGGACCTGAGCTGAAAGCAGATACTTAACTGACTGAGCCACCCAGGAGTCCTTCTGAATTTGTGTTTTTCCCACCAGTCCTATGGTATTGCTAGAGCTCTTTTCAGCCTCTCAACCTCTTCGACTTAATGAGTGAATTGGCAATTCTTGATGGTTGAATTTTTTTCGGTATCATGTCACTCAGTGATACTTAGAGGTATCTGACATCAAGATCACTTTTTATGTAAATATGAGAAATGTTAGATATCATTTATTTGAAAGGTAATATGTTTACCAAAGGGAGTCAAGTTTGGTCTTTGTCACAGTTTATAAATTTGTTGTTTAGGTCTTATGATCCTATTTTAAATTTACTTGATCTTCCAGAGATTGATGAAGAATTACTCTCTTTAGGATAATTATATTTGTCATTTTAATCTTATATTTGCAACACTTTCGCTTTCACCGTTTTTGAAGCTCTTTTATTTTTATTTTTTTAAACATTTAAAAAAATATTTATTTATTTGACAGAGACATGTCAAGAGAGGGAACAGAAGCAGGGGGAGGGCAGAGGGAGAAGCAGGCTTCCTGCCGAGCAGGGAGCCCAGTGTGGGGCTCTATCCCAGGACCCTGGAACCATGACCTGAGCTGATGGCAGACCATAATGATGGAGCCACCCAGGTGCTTCTATTTTTGTTTTTATTTTTTAAGATTTTATTTATTTGAGGGAGAGAATGAGTGAGAGAGAGAGAGGGCATAAGCAGCGGGTTGGGGCAGACGGAGAGGGACAAGCAGATTCTCTGCTGAGCAGGGAGATCGACCCAGGGCTCAATCCCAGGATGCTGGTATTGTGACGTGAGCCAAACACAGATGCTTAACTGACTGAGCCACCGAGGTGCCCTTTTGAAGCTCTTTTAGGCACATAAGTTTTTTTTTTTTTTTTTGAAAGATTTTATTTTTTAACTTATTTGAGAGAGAGTGAGAGAGCATGAGTGGGGGTGGGGGGCAGAAAGGGAGGGAGAACCAGGCTCCCGCCGAGCAGGGAGCCCCACTTGGGGCTCGATCCCTGAACTCGGGGATCATGACCTGAGCTGAAGTCAGACACTTCACTGCTTCACTGACTGAGCCACCCACGTGCCCAAACACAGAAATGTTAATACCTTCATTACTGAGTAATTATTTGTCAATAAGGTAACATCTTTTTTACACTGAACAGTCTTTACTATTAACTGTACTCTGTCTGATACTAATATTGCTCTATTTCTTGGTTCAGAATTTGGTAATATGTCTTCCACCCTCACTTTTATCTTCAGTTTTTCTTTGCTATTTTAGATTTAATTCTTGTAAATAATATATTGTTAGAAGTTGTTTTTCCTCAATCTGGAGCGGTTTATAATAGTGAACTTGAGACATTTTCTGCTTGTCAGGGTTTTTGCACATTTGACTCCTGTGTTTAGTGGCTGACTGTTGTGCTATCTTGATTGAATGCTTTCTCCGTATCTCTCTTCTGTTTTGTATTTTTGCGAGTGGTATATGCACCATTTATTTATATTTGGTAGTGATTTGAATTTAAAAATTCCTATAAAAATACATTCACAATTTACAAATGTTCTTATGTTGTATCTGCTCATAGCTAGCGCACGTAGTGATGTCCTTTTTCAGTGAAGTTGTGTACTTCGCGGGGTGTTCAGCCACGTAGAACATGCTACTTGCTGCTTTCTCTCACCAACCGTCATTGCTCGCATGACACTAATGAAAGCGAGAAAGCGCTGAAGAACAAAGAAGAAAAATGATGTAGAATGTTGTTCCTTCTGCAAAGGAAACAAAATATGTTTGTTTGTTTTTTTTAAACATTGTATTTATTTATTTGACAGAGAGACACAGCGAGAGAGGGAACACAAGCAGGGGGAGTGAGAGAGGGAGAAGCAGGCTTCCCACCAAGCCGGGAGCCTGATGCGGGGCTCGATCCCAGAATCCTGGGATCATGACCCGAGCCGAAGGCAGACGCTTAACGACTGAGCCACCCAGGTGCCCCTGTTTGTTTGTTTTTAAAGACTCCTTGCTGAGCTAGGAGCCTGATGTGGGGCTGGATCCTAGGACCTGGAATCATGACCTGAGCTGAAGGCAGACGCCCAACCATCTGAGCCACCCAGGAGCCCCAAAATAGAGTGTTTTTTTATTAGATAACTCTAGCAGCACAGTGTTTCCTAGTGTTGGTGTTGGAGGGGAGGCCTCTGAAGCCAGCCTTGCTGTTGTTATCATCTTTGTAGATAACCCGTACATTTCTTCCTTGTTCTTTTTTTCTTTTTCTTTTTTAAGCAGGCTCCATGCCCAGTGTGGAGCCCAGCATGGAATCAAGACCTGAGCTGAGATCCAGAGTTGGGCGCTTAATGAACTAAGCCCCCTAGTGCCCCTGTACATTTCTGCTTGAAATCTCATGGGACTGTTTTTCTCGTGTGATAATTGGATTTGGTTACTAATTTGTCTGGTATATAGTAAATCTTCTGTCTTCCAGACTTGGTTTTGGTTTTCCAAATTTGAAAAAGGTCTTTTTTTCCTCGTATTTTCTGTATAATTCTGTTTGTGTGCTTTGTCTTATCCTTTGGGAACCTTGTTGTTTATTCCTATATTGATTCAGCAGCGTGTGCCTTTTGTGAGCTTGCCCAGGGCCCAGCACTGTGCTCAGTGGTCACCTGTCATTGGTGAGCAGAGATGGAGAGGGGCTCTTCATCAAGCCGGCATTCTTCTGGGGGCTCAGTGAAGCACACACTGAGAGGTTACAGGCTGAAATAGGTTACAGGGAAGGAAGGCTATGTGGGGCATCATAAGGAGGACCCCCCCACCACTAGTATCAGGGTGGAGTCAGGAGGATTGCCCCTGAGGAAGTAATGTTTTTTTGTTTTTTTTTAAGATTTTATTTATTTATTTGACAGAGATCACAAGTAGGCAGAGAGGCAGGCAGAGAGAGAGTGGGAGGCAGGTTTCCTGCTGAGCAGAGAGCCCGATGCGGGGCTCGATTCCAGGACCCTGGGATCATGACCCGAGCCGAAGGCAGAGGCTTTAACCCACTGAGCCACCCAGGCACCCCAGGAAGTAATGTTTTAACTGAGATGTAAAGACTGGTTAGTCTTCACTGAAGGAAGTGTGTGCAAGTGTGTGAATGTGTCTGTATGTGTCATGCCTGTAGGCATCCTAGAATGGGCCAAGTCCAGGGACCAGTGTGTGCAAAGGCCTTGTGGTGGAGGATACAGTGTAGACTGTGGGAAGAAGCAGAAGAAAGGCTGTGTGGCTGGCTGAGGCCAGAAGGAAACAGAGACCATAGGGGGGCCCTGGGAAGGGCTTGGGACTTAGTCCTTCAACCCGTAATACCATCAAATAGTTCTTTTGGGTGAAATTCCCAGATTTGCAGTGAGAATGTTTTACTCCGGTTGCACTGTGGAGGGTGAACTGGAGGAGGAAGGGAAAGGGTGGAGAGTGTGTAGGATGTGGGGCAGGGGGGAGACCACAGCCCTCACTAAGAGAGGGTGGCTCTCGTTCTGAGTGGAGGGGGTGGCAGGTGGGCAGTGGACAGAGGGTGCATCATCACAGCCAGAATGGAGGCGGAAGAAGGTGTCGGGTTCCCCCTAGCACAGCGGCTGGTCAGGCAGTTTAGAGTCCCGGGGCCAGGGAGTTGTAGGGGGAGGGTTCTGGATCTTCCGTGCTTGTCACAGTCTTTTGCGTCATTTTAATTTGTTGTTTTTCTCAAATTCTACTTATGAAAGTTTTAATTTGGTTTCCTGTTGCATTTACTTGTGATTTTTACCGCCAGCCAGCATCGCTTTCATGTTCTTTTTAGTTTGTTTTTATCCTGGCTAACTCCTGGTTGATAGAGCGGTATTTTAAAAGTGCTTTCTGTTTAATGTAGTCATTTTCTGCTTCAGAGAAAGATTTTCCATGTTTTTTTGGGATTCCAAATGTTCTCATTGACTTGGATATTCCCCCCGGCCTGAGCTATTCATCTTTGAGCTCTCCATAGTGGTTCTACAGCTTCCCATCCTGCATGGACTTCGCTTACAGCCTTCCTGAGGCAGCCGGGAGCTCGAGAGCCTTCTGGGCATCGGAGGGCTGTCAGCGTGCAGGGCTTTTACCTTGTTTCTCCAAGTTTGTGTTTTCATCATTTTCCATTTTTGTCCTATTTTAATAGAGCTGTGATGACATTTCATCACCTCCTTTAATGTTACTCAGTGTCAAAATGTGGCAAGAACAAGTCGAGGTAGTGGAGCACAGCACAGCTGTGTTCTCATGCCGCCACCCAGCCCGTCCCTCCCAGTTGGTCCTCTGAGTCCCTTTGGTTTTCTTTGTCCCCATGCTGCAGTGTGTGCTGCGTGAGAGCAAGCTTTTTGTTTGTTTTGCTCACTGCTTCGCTCAAGAGCCAGCACACAGTGTTTATCAAGGAGAGACTTGATTGCTACTGGTTCAGGATGACTTGGGCCCCGTTCCCCTGGCTGCTGTCCCTCGGCAGAGCGCTTCCAGCGGGCCGCACTCTGGGTTGCCATGCATGGCTCCCCTCCTGCAGCCTGTGGCCCTGGGGGCCAGGCCAGCAGCCACAGAAGCAGCAGGCTGGGGAGCAAGCAGCTCTGGGCTGCAGTGAGGCCAGGTGTCAGGGACAAGAGGCTCAGAGACCTGAGGCTGAGAGGGAGCTGTGGCCGGCACGGCGAGTGCCCCGGGGTAGAAGTGGTTCTTGCCAGAACGCAGAGCGTGCGAGGGCAGCGAGATGGACGGAGGTCAGAGGTGAAGTGTTTTCCAGGCTGTGTGGAGTTGGGACTTTTTTGCCATGGGTACTGGGATGCCATCCAGATTTTGAAAGTCGTTTTTGTTACAAGCATGGCTGTTGCGGAAGACTCAATCTTCCAGGAGGGGGTGGCCAGAATGGGTGTGGGGAGGGCTGTGGCCCGGTGGGAGGTGTGGAAGCCTCGGTGGAGCCACAGTGGTTGACAAGGGTCTGGATGGAGAGCACAGCTGCAGCACTTTGGTTAAACACCTCTCTTAGCAGTGTCAGTCCTTGTCTTACGTGACTGGGGAATTTAGTAGGGTGCTGAAGATAAATGGGGTTTTGAGCAGTTGGGTGATTATTGCCTTCCAGAAGGCAGCTCTGCATAAGGCCCCACGGTCACCTGATATGCGCAGGGCCAGACTCAGGGGGCTCTGGACACCCTCCCTTTTTACCAGGGCACATCGCTGGCCCTTCCGGTTCCCAGAAATTTCACCCCAGAGACTGACTTCAGGGTTGCTAGTGTCAGAGGCACTGTCCCTTTTGAGGGAAGCAGAATCAGCTGAATTGAATTTAGCGAAGATTTTTCTAAATTAAGTAGGACAAGGGGACTTCTCATTGGAGGGGGACACAGGTGCAGCAGATGGACAGCGGGAAGCAGGAAAAGGGCCACCTGCAGGCAGGTGTGGGCTGAGTACTGGCCCATGTCCCTCAGATGGCAGGGAGCCTGGAGCAGGCAGGGGATTGCGAGGCATTTCCACCCACGTTGCCTGGGAGAGGATGGTGCCTTTCTGGAAGTTTTGCCGCCTGGAGTCCTTCGCCCCAGTCAGGGATGTCACCTGCTGTCACGGTGTCATGTGCTTGTGCCCTCGGGGTTTGCCTGAGCCCCCTTCCTCCCAACTCCTTGGGCAGTGGTGGTGGCGCAGGTGGGACCTTGGCCCTGGGACCAGCAGCTGGCTCTGGTTTTGTTGAGGCACACATCCGATTCCCCGTGCTGGTGGGTGGGCCTCTATTTGGGATCCCTCTCGTGGGGTTCTGGGTCTCCCCTGAGCAGCCAGAGGGCAGGGACGGAGGCTTTCAGTGCTGTGAGAAAGCCAGTGCTGTGAGTGAACAGGGGCCTGAGGGAAGGACAGTGCTGTGTCAGGCCGTTTGTGTGTTAGAGACTCATGCTGTAATTTTTATTTCATTTGTGGGGGAAATTATGTGCTATGTGGTATTTCCTTGCTTTGGTTTTCCCAGAGGAAGGAGGGCCTCTGTCTTTGAGTGTCCAGAATCTGCATTTCCTCAAATGTAAGGACCTAGATGATAGGACTGGGTTACGTTCCTTTCTTTACTGTTGAACATATCCCCATGAGCCCTCGTGCTGTGCCAGTGCTCAGGGGCAAGGACTGGGAGGCCGAGCCATGAATCCCAGCTCAGCCTGTTGCTAGCTGAGTGGCCCTGGGCAAGTCATTAGAGTACTCTGAGCCTCAGTTTCCTCATCTGAGAAATGGGGGATAGTGATAGTACCTACTATGGGATCATTGGGAGGATTAAATGAGTTAATACACAGTAGGCATGGTGTGTTTGCTGCTATTAACAGTATGATTATAGGCATTCACTGCCTATCTGTTCAATGGGGGAATTGAAAGCAGTAATACAAATTAATTTATGATGTCATATGGTACTTAGACATTTTTCTTTTAGTTTGGTTTACTTATGTTTCTTAAGTGAAATGTTTCATACATTCTGTGTTTGCTGAATAATAACTTCTCATTAAAATCACTGTGGATGGGCGCCTGATTGGCTCAGTGGGTTAAAGCCTCTGCCTTCGGCTCAGGTTATGATCCCAGGGTCCTGGGATCGAGTCCCGCATCGGGCTCTCTGCTCAGCAGGGAGCCTGCTTCCCCCTCTCTCTGCCTGCCTCTCTGCCTACTTGTGATCTCTCTCTGTCAGATAAATAAATAAAATCTTAAAAAAAAAGTCACCATGGATTGGGACACCTGGGTGGCTCAGTCAGTTAAGCCACTGCCTTTGGCTCAGGTCACGATCCCAGGGTCCTGGGATCGAGTCCTGCATCGGGCTCCTTGCTTGGCAGGGAGCCTGCTTCTCTCTCTGCCTCTGCTTGTCACTCTGCCTGCTTGTGTGTGTGCGCGCGTGTGCGCACTCTCTCTTTCTCTCTTTCTGACAAATAAATAAGTAAAATTAAAAAAAAAATCACGATAGATTATGCTGGACTTCACTGGACCTAAAGCAGTCTGACTGTTTTACCCTTATCCCTGGGGTCCTGCAGCAACTGCACTTGAGTCGGACCTTGAAGAGGAAAGAAGTTTGACTGGAATATACCTGAAATATAAAACCTCTGCCCATTTCTAAAAGCGATTATAAATCTTTGAGGGGCACTTCGGTTCTTATCTTATACGGTCCAGGGGACCTGGCGTTCCCTAGCTGTCCCAGCCTCTTACCCCACCACGGACCTGCTCTTTGTAGAGTACAAACCCCTTGTGCACAGGTCACCCTGGTCTTGGTGGGGCACCTCAGATCTGAAGGCCCTTTCCCCAAGTTCCCTCCGTAGACCCTGCCCATCCCTCAAAAGTCAGGTGAAAACTCTCCCTTGTAGGATATTCCTGTTTAGACCACGGTCAGAAGGGAATGTGCTGCTGTCTTTTGCTCCCTCAGGGCAGTGGTTCTCAAACTTATCTGTGTCTGGGCACCCTTGGGGGACAAAAAAAGTTCCTGGCACCATCCCCAGAGATTCTGATGCTGACTTGTAAATGGGTGATTTCTTAGAACTTTCCATGATTTTGAGGTGTAGCCATGTTTGGGGCCCACACTCATGTGATGCCAAAGGAGCACAGGCTCCTTAGTAATCTGTGCGCTCTTGGTCACACCTTCGTAGGTCTTGACTTGAGGCCAGGGATTCTCTTTGAAGCTGCTGTCCCCAGTGCAGGATACACACGGCCTGTGCCAGCAAGTGTGAGCCAGGAAGTAGGTTTTGTTGCTTCTTTCTGTTCAGAGAGGATATGGAATTGTTTCTTCTTTGTGAAGTCCCACGGAACAAACGTCCATCACTGCAGACGATTCTGTGGGTCAGGCCCCTTCTTGCTGCTGTTATCCTCTTACAAATGCCTTGAGTACTGGGCTGGGGAGCTTCCTGGGATCTGTGTGTCTCTGGAATCTGGTGAGCAGCTTTGGGTCGGGCCGGTTTCTTTGCTGTTTGTGTATGTGTCTTTGTGCGTGTCCATGCACGCACGCCCGTGCGTGCATGCGTTTCTAGCAAGTTTGATGGTTTGAAAACGTCTTGTTTACCCCTGGAGAATACAGGAGTAATTCGGCAACAGCATGGTCTTACCTTGGCACTCTGATTTCTGAAGTCGAACAAGACCATTTGGAAAACATGCATGGTTTGGAAAGACTTGTTTTTCCTTCTTTCAGCTGTCCATTGTGGTGGCACACTATTGGGTGCCTGAGGGCAGACAGAGTGGACAAACACGTTCCCAGTGCTCGGGTACTTCTCCGAGGCTGTTAGACATGAAAAGAGGTAATTATGGTGACCTGTGACAAGTGTAGCAGAAGCAGGTAAAGAACACGGTGGGAGCACGGAGACGGAAGCAGCTGTGCGGGCCTGGGGGCTGCATGTGGCCACTGCGAAGGGGCATGGGAATGGGCTCTGGGGCGGAGTCTGGGAGCGTCCCAGGACTGCAGCTGTGTGGAGGGCAGCTTATTCATTTATTGTGTAGAGTGTGTACATGGAAATAATGATTTAGAGGAGACTTAAAGGGAGCGGGAGAGAAAAGGTCACAGTAGCTCAGCAGCTGCTTTCTATCTTCCGGTCCCCTTCAGTCCTATGTCAGAGGTGTGTGGTACATTTCACATGTCATACATATAGCAGTATGTGTATAGATCGTCTACAACGATCACCTTTATAGGTGGAGATATTTCATTTGTAGGTCTGGCAGAGTTGATTGGTTTACCCTTATTTCCTTACTCCTGCAGCATTAGGGACTTAAAATGCTCTCAGTTTTTCCTGTTTGGAGATACTGCTAGATCCAGTGTCAGACCACAGTGGGGGACATCTGGGAAGATGGGTGTGGCCCCCCTGCAGAGCAGCCTCTGTGCTGAGCCCCAGTCCAAGGGAGGGTGCCACTGTCCTGGAGAGGGCAGCCTGCCTGTGCTCTGTCTTGTGTCCTTTTTCACTGCTCTTGCCTGCCCTTGAGGTTGAATCAGGTTTGGTTCTGGTTTATAGCTTCATCAGCTTCTGTTTACCTGAGTTTGAATGGATCATGATTGGAACTGTAATGTATGCTACGTCCCCAGAATCATATGTCCCCAGAATCTCGGGCGAGCGTGTCACATACCTGTGATCAAGGAGGGAAGGCTATGCCGGGTTTGTTGATGAGGAGGCAGGCGGATGAGGGAAACTGGGCGGAGGTGGCTGAGCTGGCTGAGGAAGAAAGGAGAGCAGGGGGGTGGGCTAGAGAAGGGCAACAGGGGAGTCTACACAAATGCTGGTGTGAGGGCTGGCAGGGGTTGGAGGGAATGGAAGGAGCAGGGGCAGAAGGCAGAAAACCAGAAGTGAGTGCCTGTTGGCATCATATAAGAACAAAGGGAAGGAGAGGCCCTATCAGATACATTTAAATTTATTTAAATTAAAATTCAATTTTAGGAAGATGGATTGGCCAAGTTAGGGGGATTGACAATAAAGAGGGTTTTCAGGATAACCTGGGTCCACGGCACAAAAAAGATGTACCCATATTTCAGTATAATTTCCTATAAATTGAGAATCATATTCTCCTATGGAATATACATGTTTAGGGGGCTGCTTCTGCCAAATGTCATTCTGAAATCTCACACAACTTCCCCAAAGTAGGATGTGGCACCTCTGCTTAGCTGTGTGTCTACACCATGTGGCTTAATGGGGCAGGGATCAATCGAGCAGACTTTGCTCCTGGCACCCATTGCCCTGAAATGACTGTGTCAGAATAACCAGGTCATTCAAAGCAAGGAGTGATTTGTTGTGTCTGTATGTGGGAAAACTTCCTTTTCCCCAAGGAATATTGTTGAACTATTTAATGGTATCCAGAGGTTTTACAAGGTCTGGTATAAGGTGGTTTTCTTTGTTAGCTGCGTGGCTCTGTTTCCTCATCTGTGAAAAGGTAATAGCTTCTCATAGGTCGTCGGGTTGGCAGAAAAGTGCTCTCTGAAGTTTTCCTGGTGTTCTTTTTTTTTTTTTTTAAGATTTTTAAAATTTATTTGACACAGAGATCACAAGTAAGCAGAGCAGCAGGCAGAGAGAGGGGGAAGTAGGCTCCCCACTGAGCAGAGATCTGATGCGGGCCTCCATCCCAGGACCCTGAGATCATGACCTGAGCCGAAGGCAGAGGCTTAACCCACAGGCTACTCAGGCGCCCCAATTTTCCTGGTTTTTATATATACATCAGTCATCAGTGATTTTAGGATAGCAATAGAGTTCAACTTGCCACACTTAGCAGTTATTTTGATTTAAAGGAATTTCAAAGGATTTCAGATGAGGTCCAGAGAATACAGAAAAATAGCACGTGCAGCCAAAGAGTAGGTATCAGGAGAGTTACTCTCCTTAGAGCTATTGGGCAATAACTAGTAAAAACAAGAGAAAAACTTTGGTTTTTCTTTACCTTTTACTTCTCCTGTTTTTAGTTTTTATTGTTCAATAACTCTAAATAAAAAAGAAGCTATATAATGGATTTAAGTAATATTTTTAGTTGTTTTTAATCTCATCTGTTTGACATTTGTGTTTGTTGAATGAATGAAAGTTCCTTAGTAGAACTCTATAGGGTAGAACCCTGGACCTGACTTACTCAACTGTTTCCAGCAGACGTCAGCCTGTGAGGTGGCCAGGGCTGTTCCTTCGGTGAAGAACCATGACCTTTATCCAGATTTCAGCATCAGTTTTCCTTCTCAACTTGTTTGGAGCTCAGATATTTCCTGGGCAAAACCTCTGCAACCAGTCGCTTTGGCTTAGAGAGAGGAAAAGCTATATATAAAATTGGCAGATTTCCTTCATGGAAACTCTTCCCAATTTCTGTGACTGCAGGCCTGGAGCTCGGGTGGGGAAAGTCATAGTCGTGGGTTGAGGGTGTCCCAAGAGGCCTCTGAAGCTAGAAGACCTGCCAGACGGGAAGCCCCATTTATTTAGGACAGCAGCTCCTACCGCCTGGGCTCACTGCCATGAGCAGGCCTACCATGGTTCCTGCTCAAGCAATGGGCTCCAGGAGAATTGACCTCACGTCCTGGCTTTGCCAGCTGTCAGCTGTGGGACCTCCACTGCTTAACACCTGTCGTTTCATCTTCCCATCGGCAGAGTTGGGGCTGTACTACCTCACCTGTGGTGGTGGGGGAAAGAGCCTAGCATGTAGTAGGTGCTTAGTGAATTAGAGGCTGTGATTGATGAAACACCCTTTGGACAGGGGTGCAGGACCAGGAGAGCAGCTGCAGGAGGAAATGAATCCAGTGAATTCCTTGCTTCATAATCTACTCTGTGTTCTCAGTTTCAAGAAGCAGGAAGAAGCAGGCTTTGAGCCAAGTTGGTAGTGTGTGTTTGCTAAGTGTGGGGTTTTGCTGAAGGCAGCACCTGCCTCTGGGTCCTAAGAGCCAGGTACGCCACACGAGGACTTAGGATTCAATTCTTATGGTTGTTCCAAGCAGGTAGAGGGGAGGGACTCTGTTTTCTTCTGGCAGCCTTTTGGTGAGTGCTGGGGCCAGTGGTGGGTGTCTGTTAAGTGTATTTAGGATTGGGGGTGGGGGAGGACTCTGCCACTTGTCTGGGCTGTGTGGTGTTACCAAGGAGGAGTTGCACTTATAAAATCTAGGCCATTTTCACTATACGTGTGTGTGTGTGTGTGTGTGTGTGTGTGTGTGTGTGTGTATGAATTGTTAACACTTCTAATTGTTTTTATTTACAAATAATAGAAGAAACAAAAACCAAAATGAACAGTTGAGAGACTGTAGTTTGACTTAGGGTGTCTAGGAAATTAATAACGTTAGCTCTCCTTTACCTAGTATTCTTTGGTACGTGTGCCAGGGATATGACTGCGCCAAGTCCTGTCTGGCTTTTTTCCTTGAAACTTAGGAAAATGATATCATTCTATAGAATATTATGTTTAAAAAACCCTACTTTCCTGTCCCAGAATAACCTGACATTTCAGAGTAGGTAGAGTAGGGAGTAGGAGGTTTTCATTTCCTTGAAACAACTTCTTTTTTTTTTTTTTAAGATTTATTTATTTATTTATTTGACAGAGAGAGAGAGAGAGAGAGATCTCAAGCAGGCAGAGAGGCAGGCAGAGAGAGAGGAGGAAGCAGGCTCCCTGCTGAGCAGATAGCCTGATGCGGGGCTCGATCCCAGGACCCTGAGATCACGACCCGAGCCGAAGGCAGCGGCTTAACCCACTGAACCACCCAGGCGCCCCTTGAAACAACTTCTTATCAAATTAAGATAATTCCCCCGCTCTGTGCCAGGGAGGCTGCTGTTTATTGACTCACTACTCTCCCCCCTCCTCCGTAGCAGAAGCACCTGCTCTGAAATGTAAACTCAGAAATGAAACATGTGATCTCCCACTCCCCACCCCCCCCTTTTTTTTTTAAGTCAGGAGGACTGTAGGAGCTGCTCTACCAGTCCTGTACAGCGTATCTAGCTAACCCTCCAGACCTTAGCCTGGGTTTGAGGAGCTCATGGGAGGCTGGGAACGCCGCCCGCACAGGGCTTTTCAGGCCCTACCCAGGCTGGCTTCTGTCCCCGCTGGACTGTTTTTTTTTTTTTTTTTTTTTTTTTAAAGTAGGCTTGATGGCCAACATGGGGCTGGAACCCAGGACCGTGAGAGCACATGCTCCACTGACTTAGCCAGCCAGGCGCCCCCTGCTGGACTTAGACGTGTCATGTGCTCTTCTCACTGTTGCCTGATGTTCACTGGCTGCAAAAGTTCAAAGATGGTGCATCAGAGTAATCGCACATTGGAGAATAGTTAGGAGTGGGGTTGGTCCCCACCCCATCCGTGGCTTCTGTCCTGCCCCTGGCACTGAAGACCAGGACCACTTCCATGACTGGAAGGCAGGGGCCCAGGCATAGCTGATCTTCCAGGCCACTGCCATCTCTGGCTCTCTCTGTCTTCTGAGGAATGAATGCTGTGGTTTGCTTTATGCAGTAAGTATCTAATCACACTGAGGATTAGACTGGGTGTTTGTTGTTCCCAGAGCCGTAAATGCTGCTTTGTCCAGGGTGCTGCCAGTTCACACACCCTGTTGTAGATGAGATAACACCGTTAATTATTTTTAGCACCCACTTTGACTTGCAGAAATTTCCTGGCTTGGATGATAAAACTATATGGTTGCTCTAGTCATTCAGAGGAAGGTTCACCCTGTCCTTTAAAGAATACTGCAGTGCACCAAGGTATGTTAACGTTATTTTTATAACTTAGTTGAAGTGGAACTGCTGTACAATGAGCTGTGCTGTTTCAAGTGCAGAGATTGAGGAGCTGCCCCACCCCTGCCCCACTGAAACTGTCACCAGACAGGGCAACTAACATTTCCATCCCCTCTGAGAGTTTCCTCGTGATTTATCCTTTCTCTGCTCCCTCCTCAGGCAAATATGGATCTGTTTTCTGTCTTTAACATTATTTTGCTTTTTTAGAATCCTGTATAAATGGAATAATTCAGTGTAAATTGAATAATCATTGAATATAAGTTGAAAGTATGTCCCCCTTTTTATGGCATCTTTGGCTCAGTATAAGGATTTTGAAATTTTCCACATTGGGTATGTCAACAGTGTGTTCTTTTCCCCCAGTTTGTTGATCCGTTTACCTATTGGTGGGCATTTGAGCAATTTCCAACTTTGAGCTACTGCAAATAAAGCTGACGTGAACATTTGTATACAACAAGTGTTTGTGTGGACATAATGTTTCCATGTCTCATGGTAAATACCTAGGAGAATTGCTGGGTCATATAGTAGGTGTGCCCTTAGCTCTGTAAGAGACTGCTCAGCTGTTTTCCAGAGTGCCTGGGATTTCACATGGCCTTCTGCAGTGCAGGGCATTCCGGTGGCTCTGCATCCTCGCCAGCACCTGCTGGTGTCAGTCTTCTAGCTAACGTGTCCTCATAGATCTGTAGTAATGTCTCATGGTGCTTTTCATTTCCACTTCCCTGATAACAAATCATGTCACCATCTTTTCATGTGCTTCTTGGCCATTTGTTTGTGTTATTTTGTGAAGTGTATGGTAGAATCATTTGTCCATTTTTGGACTGAATTGAGTTGTGAGATTTTTTTTTTAATTATTATACTACTTATTATTGGGTTGTAAGATTTCTTTATGTATTCTGGATATAAGTTCTTTGTGTCACATTATGTGTTAGGAATGTTTTTCCCAATCTGTGGCGTGCCTTTTTTGTGCATGGCATCTTTAGAACAGTCATTCTTTTTGGTGAAATTGAATTCATTAGTTTTTTTCTTTATGGTTCATACTTCTTGTTTTTCAATCCAAGAAACCTTTTTCTGCTTCAGTATTGCAAAGGATTTTTTACTAGAAGTTAGATTTATAACTAATGTACAGTTAATTTTGTGTCTTAATGTGAGGTAAGAGTTGATGTTCATTTTTTCCCTTATGGATGTTCAGTTTTTCCGGCAGCATTGTTGAAGAGACGTTTCTTTTCTCATCAGTCACCTTGGCACCTTTGCTACAAGTCAATTGACCATATGTTTGTGAATCTGTTTCCTGACTTTCTGTCCTGTTCCATCAATTTATATAGCTCTAATCTTACCCCAAGACCACACTTTGATTATTATAACTTCACAGTAGGGACGCCTGGGTGGCTCAGTTGGTTGGACGACTGCCTTCGGCTCAGGTCATGATCCCGGAGTCTCGGGATCGAGTCCCACATCGGGCTCCCAGCTCCATGGGGAGTCTGCTTCTCCCTCTGACCTTCTCCTTGCTCATGCTCTCTCTCACTGTCTCTCTCTCAAGTAAATAAATAAAATCTTAAAAAAAAAATAACTTCACAGTAGGTGTTGAACTCAGGGTAAGTCCTCTAACGTATTTCCCGCCCCCCCCCGAAGATATTATTTATTTATTTCTCAGAGAGAGAGGAAGAGAAAGAGAGCACAGGTAGTGGGAACATCTGGCAGAGGGAGAAGCAGGCTCCTTGCTGAGCAGGGAGCTTAATGCGGGGCTCCATTCCAGGACCCTGACACTGTGAGCTGAGCCAGAGGCACACGCTCAGTTGACTGAGCCACCCAGGTATCCTGCAAGTCCTCTAACTTTTGTTCTTAAAATTGCTTTGGTTATTTCTGAGTCCTTTCCATTTTCATATAATTTTTTTAAATAGTCAATTTCTACAAAATAAGCTTGCTGGAATTTTTTTTTTCTGAAGATTTTATTTTTAAGTAATCTTTACACCCAATGTGGGGCTTGAACTCAGGACGCTGAATTCAAGGTATTCCAGCCTGCTGGAATCTTGATTGAAGTTGCATCAAACCTGTAAATCATTTTGGGAAGAATCAATACCTTAGTGACATTGAATTTTCCCATGAATGTAATATAACTCTGTACTTATTTAGGTCTTTAATTTCTCTCAGTAGAGTTTTGTGGTTTTCAGGATAGATATCTTTAATGTTTTGTTAGATTCATTCCTATGTAATTTATGTTTTTATTTCATATTAAATAAATATAAAAATATGTTTCATTGTTTGCTGCAAAAAAATAAGAGTATAATGGATTTTGTGACCTTCGAAAACAACTTACTAATTCTAGTAGTTGTTTTGTAGATTCCTCAGAAATTTCAATATGAACAGTTGAATCATCTGCAAATAGAGACAGTTGTACTTATTTCTTACCTAGATGACTTATATTTCTTTTTCTTTCGTTGTTGCAAAAGCCAGAACTGCTGATATAATGTTGAATAGATGTAGTGTAAGCAGGGATGTTTTCATTTCTTCAAATTTTAATAGGAAACAATTCAGCTCTTTGCTATTGAGTATGATGTTAGCTGTGGGCTTTTTGGAGGTGCCCTTTATCAGTTTGAGGATTTTCTTATTTGCTGAGAATGTTTATTATGAATGGGTATCGAATGTTGTCAGATACTTTTCTGCATCTACTGAAGTGATCATATGTTTGTTTTTCCCTTAATTTTGTTAAAGGGCAAATGAAATTGGTTTTCAAGTGTTAAACCCACCTTATATTCTTGATACGAACCTTATTTCCTCATACTACCCTTTTTACTGTTAAATTCAACTTGCTGTTATTTTGTTAGGGATTTTTGCATCCATATCCATGAGAGATATTTGTCTGTAGTTTTTCCTTTCCTTTTACTTTTGTTGGGTTTTACTACTTAGGTTAAGTTGGCTTTATAAAACATAAACTAGCATTGTAACAGAAGGGGGGATATCATTGTTCCCCCCTCTATTTTTTCGATAAAGTTTGGTGTTATTTCTTTCTTAAATTCTTGCTAAAGTTTACCAGTGAACTTGGTGTGGAGTTTTTTTGGGGGTGGGTGGAGATTTTTGATAGTACTTTTTGGCATTTTTTAATCAAATGAAAACTTTTTGATTTTTTTTTTTTTTTAAAGTAGGCTCCACATCCAGCATGAAGTGCAACGCAGGGCTCGAACTTACAACCCTGAGATCGAGACCTGAGCTGAGATTAAGAGTTGGGTGCCCAACTGACTGAGCCACCCGGGTGCTCCCATAAGTTAAAATTTTTAATGGATATAGGCTATTTAGGTTTTCTCTTTCTTTTGTCAACATTAACATTATATGCACCCTTTCTTTCATCCTCTTATTTCTGTCTGTTGGAGGGAGAAGGGTAAGCTTTATGAGAAAAGGGGTGTCCTGGGGCTTACTGACTCACTCTCTATTCCAGTGTCCCAGAGCTATGCCAGGCACAAAGTAGGCATTCTATAAATATCTCTTGGGGGTAACTGGCTCATAGTTGCTGTGTGTCTGTCACTTGGCATCTCCGGGAAGCTTTCCTGTCTTCTCCATCCACATGGGACTGTGTCATAGCTGTGCCATGACAAAGGGAGGTGGCTCCTGAGTCAGGCCAGCCTGCCTCAGCCAGCCCGCATGCCTTGTCCTCCCACAGTGGCTGTTCAGATGCCTGGTGATGTGTCCACAGCTCTGGTAGACAGACCCTCTGAGTCAGGACTTGCCAAGGGAAAAAAGTATTTTCAACCCTTTTTCTGTTCTGGTTTTTTAAAATGTTAAATCCTGTGGTTGGAATGACTTCTTTTCAGTTTTGAAATATACTTGAAATACCAGAGGAATACAGGAAGCTTGGTCAGAGGAAAGGGATGAATTGTTTAGGTTTGGAAGGGGGGTTATATACATGGGACAAGATTATCCCAGAAGGCGGTTGATGTTGTGTGTGATTTACCTGCCTTACTGGGAATGTGGTCTGAGATGTCCTTTCCTGGATCGCTTACAAATGACCATGCTGGACCAAGTACATTCGTCACTTGGGGAGTTAGAAAGGACAGTGTGATTTGGACTGGGCATCTCTGAGAGGACGTGACTCTGTTCGGGTCCCTGGCATCTAGAAAGGTCTAGTTCCCCCTCCCTCCTTTGTGTCTCAGGGGCTGGGTCTTTGCACCTCCAGCAGCTGCAGGGTGTGGGAGCTGTACACAACAGCGGTGTTCCTCGTGGTCCTGTCTCCTTCCTGAGCCCTTGCCGGCACTCAGCAGCTCTTCCAGAACATGTGGGTCAGACACTCCATCCCTCAAGCAGGGGCTCCACAGACCACATCGTGTGCTGGAGGGGACCAGTTGGCCAACTGTCTTCTGGTCACTGCTCTGCCTCCTACAGCAGTGTGGCCTTGGGGAGTCACCTGTCCTCTCTAGGTGTCTGTTTCCTAATGTGTGAAATGGGGTTGGGGCACATGGTCATCCAGTCATAGGCGTGTGTGAGTATGTGACCTCAGCTTCCGACTGAACCTCAACCTCAGCAGGGCCACTTGGGTTGTGAGGAACAAGGGCTCACATATAGCATCTTTGTCCCCTCCTCTTCCTCCAGCTTTGCATCATGACCATGAGATGTGAAACCTTCATCGTGTTGGTCAGATGTCTGAAGCTGTTTTCCTCAGAGTTAGTCCTGGAGGGAAGGAGATGGCTGCCCCTTGCATCTTGCATGGTGGATTGCCTGGGAGGGGAGGGACATGGGGGACACGGGAAGGGGTGGACAGGACCCCTGCCTCTGATTCTGTTCCTGCTGGCCTCCTGCTTTGTTGGGAGCCAGACTTGAGCATATGCTCACGCATGTCACCGTGTTGTGGAGCGTGGTCTTTCCCAGGCAGCGTGGCTCCCGGACTGAGTCATAAGAAAGTGGGAGAACACGGGACTCCTTAGTGCACTGGGTAAACCACCTGGAAATATTCCCTGTGAGGTGGGGACAGGGTGTGTGAGGGGAGTTATGCTCAAGGATACATCACTGTGCTGTGTTCCACGGCCACGAGGGTTTTCACCCTAAATTGCTCAGGGACTGACCCTTCATGTAAGCGGGACGCGTTTCAATTCTGTGAGAATTCATTGAGCAAGCACTACCTGTAGGTGCTCAGGGGTTCCTCTGGGAACAGAATGGAGGCCCCCTTTCTTGTGGAGCCAGAGGCAGAGAGAAGGGACAAGGTGCAAATTCCATCTTTTTTTGTAACGCATTGCATTTAACCCCTTCACATCAAATTCTCTTTATGCTCCTCCTGAGATACATGTGAGCACTAATTTATCTATCCGAGGTTAGCAGCAGACTTCTACAGAAGGCCAGATATTTTAGGCTTTGTGAGCGATGGGGTCTCTCTGGCCGTATGTAGCAGTCGGACACAATATGTACAGGAATGACTGTGCTCCCATAAAACTTTCTTTAATGAATAGGGGGTAGGTTGTAGAGTTTGCGTGGCTCTGACTTATGTCCTCAGATGTGATTTTCAGTGTTATTATTTCAACCTCACTGTTACTCTATTAAATCAAGCTCCCTTGGTGTTGCTGCCCATTTGAGTTGGGAGTTTTCAGTTCTAGTTAATGGAGAAATCAAGTTATTGACCTGGAAGAGAAAGAAGATTCCATTTCTGTGCCTTGGTCTGTGATGATGAGGGTGGTGTCTCAAGGTTAGGTTTGGGGTGTTGAACAGGAAACATAGGTAACAGTGGTTTAAATAAGGTAGAGATTTATTTGTCCTTGAAAAGACCAGGGGCCAGCAGTCTGGGACCAGTGTGGAGCTCCGCAGTTGGCAGAGATCCAGCTTTCTCTCTGAGGGTCCCCTCGTGGGGCTAGATGCTGGCTGCAGGAGCCACAGGAAGGAGGTAGGCCAGGGCAGGGGTGGCCAGTGCTGTTCTGTCTTTTCAAAGAGCTTTCCTGGGAGCTCCCCCAGTGCTGTCCCTGAGCTGCTGGAGCTATGGGAAGTGGCTGGTAGCCAGGCTGAGCAGGAGGCTACCTGGAACAGCAGGGCCGTTCTGGAAGGTAGAAGGGGAAGAGGCTAATTGCATAGGCAGCTGGTGGTTTTTTTGTCCTGGATGTTGAGTTTGTAGATTTAAAAAAAAAAAGAAGAAGAAGAAGAAGAAAAAGGCAGAGATGTATTTTAAAACACTTTTTTTTATTTTTGAAAATGTGGAAAATACAGAAAACCAAAAGAAGAAGAGAAAAGCCATTCAGTCTCACCACCTGAGATACCAGCTTCCAGTTTTCCATGCTGTGTGTCCTGCCCTTTCAGTCTCTTGTCTTGTTTTATGCAGTAATGTGATGTAATACACCCTTTCCAAAATTCTTTGTAAGCCTTGTTTTCCCCTAGGGAGGTGTTTGTCTCTTTTCTGACTGCCTCCACTGTTGCCTGGTAGCTAGTCCCTGGTTTACTTAAGCACTTAAAGTGTTGGATGTGCACACATCCTTCAGATAAGCTCGTCAGTCAAGGTGTGCATGAGCTTTTGTCCTGAGGGCGGACACCTGGCAAGCCGGCGGATGCACGTGTTCTTTGCTCTGGGAAGTCTTAACGGCGTGATCTGTTTGACCTTCAGATGAGAAAAGTGCATGGCTGACCTTGGGCTGTAGAGGCTGCTTATGTCTCTTCTCTTCCTCTCCCAATACTTGTTGACTGTAATGTCACTGTAGATGCCCTTGGCTGTGTGCAGATTTGGCATCGCACAATCCTAGAGAAAAACAGACGGATTGTGACAGCATGGGAGTGGCCAGATTTGAGACTGTTGAAGTTTCCCATCATGCTCCCTTCCATCTCCACATCCCTTCAAGACCACTGCCAGGGCACTTTTAATTTAGATTCCATTATCACTGGGATAATAATGACCCTAGTGCTTGAACTAATGACTTGGAGCTAATTTTTCCCTCTGTGTGGTAGCCAGATGCAGTCACAGCCCTTTCTGCGGCTGTGTTTCTCTCTCACGTGCACTGGCGCAGCCTCTGAAAGAGGCCAGCACTCTCTAGGGCGGGGCCAGCCCAGGAGGAGCACAGCCCTGAGCTTCTGGGGCCTTGGAACTCTGCCTGGGAATTACTTATTCCATCTTAGATCTTTGTGCATTTTGCTAGTATCGCTCAGACGCAGACTCCCTACCATCCATCAAGCTCCCTCACTTTTTTAAAAGGTAAAGTTCTGGGGCACGTGGGTGGCTTCATCAGACAGATGTCCGACTCTTGATTTCGGCTCACGTCATGATCTTGGGATCATGACCTTGAGCTCCACATTGCGTGGGTCTCTGGCCTCAGCGGGGCGTCTGCTTGAGATTCTCTCTCTCTTTCTCTCCCTGCACCCCTGCCCCACCGCTTTTTTTCTCAAATAAATAAATCTTGAAAAAAAGATAAAAGGTAAAGTTCTGTATTCACTGTAGTATTTCCTGTATTCACTTTAGTAGTTCCTTACAAAATTTAAAAATGTGTACTTCTATTGCTGTTGTTTCCAATGCTTGGTTACAAACTTGCAAGGGTTTTGAGTGTCTGCCCCAGCTCATCCTTCCCCATGAGACTTCTTTATTTTCTTTCTGAATATGAAACTTTGTAGCAACTAAAAAAACTGCCTTATAGCAAAACACCTGTAATGTTTTACTCATGCTAAGGTTGGCATAATACTGACTTTTTTATACAAATAACATGTAAAAAACACTCAACAGTCTTATCACTGGGATCCCAAATATAGACACTATTATAGAGACCTGTGGTTCTCAATCATGGGAGGGAACAGGGCAGGAAATAGGAAGGTGGGATTTGCCACTTGGATAGAAGACATTTGGCAGTTGAAGACACTTTGGTTTGACATGTGGGGGCTGGAGTTGGTGGTGTCTGCTACTGGTGTGTCCAGGAATGCTGTTCAGCACCCCATAGTGCTGTAGGGGACAGCAAAGAATTGTTTGGCTGAAAATGTCAGTAGCGCTAAGGTTGAAAACTATGATAGAGGCAAATGGTTTGGTAGGTGTTTTCCTATGAATATCAGTAAACAGTATAACAGTGGGATCATTAATATATACTAATGTGTGACCTGCTTTTAAAATGCATTATATGGCGGGGGGGCGCCTGGGTGGCTCAGTCGGTTAAGCGTCTTCCTTCAGCTCAGGTCATTATCCCAGTGTACTGGGATCTAGCCCCACATCAGGCTCCCTGCTCAGTGGAGAGCCTGTTTCTCCCTCTGCCTGCTTCTCTGCTTGCTTGTGCTATCTCTGTCAAATAAATAAAGTCTTTTAAAAATAAATAAATAAAATGCATTATATTATGGGTGCGCCTGGGTGACTCAGCCGGTTAAGTGTCTGACTCTTGATCTGAGCTCAGGTCATGATCTCAGCTCAGGTCATATCTCAGGGTCGTGAGTTCAAACCCCATGTTGGGCTCCACGTTGGGCATAGAGCCTACATTAAAAAGAAAAAAAAAAGAACATAAAAGTAATGCATTATATTATGAACATCTGTGTCCATGAGTACACGCTGACGTTGCACTTGTAAAATTTGGCTGTGTGGTTTTCCGCCGTGTGCTTTGGAGGGTTGGGTTATTTATAGTGCTTCACTGTTGGAGGAACGTTGAGTTTGCCCTCTGTGGATCAGCTTCTCGTTTCCTGCCTGCTCTGGGGGAGATGCGGTGTGGGGCACCACCTCCACACCTGGGGTGCTCGTTGTTGGCAATCCCCCTCCTTCCCCTGCCAGGGGCTGCCTGCCTCCAGCACGCTGCTCAGGGTCACCTATAATCTCTAAGATTTTACATGTTGAGCACATTCCAAAGGTTAATAAAGTGCTGTAGAAATATTGACTAGATCAATAATCCCAAATATTTTTGTCGCATTTCAGTTTTAGGTATAGCTTTTCCTTTTTGCCTCATCTTGCTTTTTCTTTCCTTTTAAAAATCTGTCCTCTGATGGATTACAGTGATTTTGGCCTCTGGCCCAGGTGGCTTTGCTCCCTACCTGAGTGTCCTATGTTCCTGGAAATCGGTCTCCTCAGGATGGTTGGGAGCTGGGGTGGGGTGGAGGTGCTTACGCTGTAGGCTGTGGGCCCCTGGGCAGGCAGATTCGTTGTGGGGGTAGGGATCCCCTTTTTCCTTCGAAGCTGCCCTGAGACTGGAGATGACCCCAGCTGTAGAGAGAAGTGCCCTGGCGGCAGTTCCTTCCTAGGCTCCTCTGGTGGTTGGGCCACATGCAGTGGGGCTCCTGGGGGTCTGACCCTGTATTCTGGGGCTGCTTTTGCCCAGGGACCTCCTGGTGCTTGTTTATATGGTGTTATTTTTGTGTTTGGTATGGCCCTCTATGAGGAAGTCTCTTGTCTGTGCACATCCCAGCTGTTTTGAATAGTCTGGGTCTCGGGGGGCTTCAAGGTAGGGATCTGTGTGTGGCGAATCCAGTGTTTGGGGCAGCATCAGAACAGCAGGATGTGAGTAACAGGAAGTGACAGGAATTACCAAACGCGCCAGATACTTATTCTTGGCCACCTTTCCGAGTCCCACAGGCTGGGGAGCTATATTTAGCTTAGTATTTCCAGGTTCCTAATCCTGCCCGGACGCTGTCCCTTTGCTCCTCTTTTGGTCAGTGACTCAACTTCGAAGTTCTGATTTGTTACTCCAGTGTCTCTGGTCTCCTTCGGTGACACACAGGGTGTTGTACATCGATTTTAAAACTCGATTTTTGTTTTTGCTGGGCCACTTCAATTCTGATCCATTTTGAGGAGTTGGAAAATGTTCTGCAAGAGGGGAGAGCGGCAGGTAAGAGTTCTAGGTGTTGGTGGGCAATGGGGCTGTGTGAAGCTGTGGGGGAAAGCAGTTGAAGTGTAAGGTTTTAAAATGAAGTGAGTGGAAGAAATGGAAGATTATTGTAAGCGTCTCTGGAAGCGTTGATTTTTGTCTTGTGTTTCTTAGGGGTGGAAGGCTGGGATTTTTAAAGCCACAGGCTTGGCGATGTGACTTCCCTCCCACATGCCAGAAAAATCTTTGGTCCCCGCCTGGTCAGACAGAAAGCCTGCAGGTCAGATCAACTTCCCTGTGATGAATTTCCGTTGTCTGAACTTTGTCGCAGGAGACATTACACCCCCCATCCCCAGGGCAGTCACTGTGGGGCCGGGAGATGGTCTGTTCAGCTGGAGCACACTCACTCCTTCTTGGAAGCGCTGTGGCGGGGAGTACTTCAGGCAACTGCCGACCAGGTGCCCACAGGGGCTGCTCGGTGTGCCCCGTGCCCTGCTGTCCAGCAGCTGGGGAGCCAACCGTTTGCTCTCATGCACTGCTGCGCACACACTGACCTGTGTTAGCCTACGGCCCAGCCTGCGCCTTCCTGCTGTAGGACAGCGGGGGAGGGCGCCTGCCGCTGGTGGCAGTCATGGCCCACCTTCTTCACCCTGAGAATGACACCAGGGGACAGGTGCTGCTACTCTTTTTGGGGGTTAAGAAACCAAGGCCTAGAGACAGGTCATTCGTACCAGTGGCTCCCTGATGTCTCTGTCATGACTGCTGTGCTGTCCTGCCCCTCTGTGCCGGACACCCTGTACCCTCACCCAGACTTACTAAGCTGGCTTATCCTCCAGCCACAGGACATGCATCTCTGTGTGCTTCAGTAGACCTCAGAAAGGAAGTTTCTATGGTTTGATACTAACTTCCTGTGGCTGCCATGCTGATGCTTCACGGAATGGAGTGTGTTGGAGAGGTTTTCGGTTAGTCTCTAAAAGCTTCCTTCTCAGCAGTCCCACCAGTCCCTTCCCTTCATAAGCCAGCGGCCTTACTTTCTTTCACACACTCCACCAGTTCTTTAGTGTGCAGGAAAGTACTCGAGGATGAGAAATTGGAGAGGCAAATTAGGAATAGTTTGTGTCTGTCATGAAATGCACAGTAGCCAGCGGAGGCAGCTGGGTGTGTGGCAGCCGTGGGAGCCCCTGGAGGAGGGCACTGTGTGGGTGAGTGGGGTGTGGAAACACCGCACCATGTTCCGACTCCCCCCATTTTACCAGCAGAATCTGTCTGCGGGCATGGTTACAGGCTGACCCGTTCCCTTCTATAAGACTAGACTAGAAACTGTAAGTTACTATAAGCTGTACCTACTGGGTACCTGTATTTTCACCTGGATACATGCAGTAAAGTGTAAACTGTAAATATAGGACATGCTGTGTGTGTCTCAAGCTCTGACTTGAGTATTTTAGTATATTTTTGTGCTAAAATGTTTACCATTAAAAAATTATTAAATATTTCAGGGATTCAAAAAGTAACACAATGAACAACTATGTACCCTCCGCAGCCAGAAAACAAAACAGTATGGATCTACTTGGAAGTTCTTTGTATTCTGGATCCTGCTCACCCTCTTGCCCTCCCTCCTCAGAGTCACTGCAGTTCTGAGTTTGCTGTTTACCATTTGTTTGCCTTTTTTTTTTTTTTTTTTTAAAGGCTTTCTTCCCCCACCCTCTTATGTAGACATAAGCAACACAGAGTATTTGGCCAGGTTCACAGTTTTGAGGAAACGGTGTCATACCAAACAGCCGCTTGCTGTTCTCACCCAGCATTGTGTTTCCAAGATCTACCTGTGTGGATACCACTGTCTTCACTTAAGTAGTTCAAGGTTAAAAGTGACTGATTCCTGATTCCTGGAATTTGATCAGAATTTCTGGGGAGTGGGACATGAACCTTAGAACCTTAGAACCTTAGAACCTTTTTACAAGTACAGCCCTTGTCGAAGGATCACAGTGCTTGGTTGTTAGTTTGTGGCTTAAGTAGTGGTTCAGTGTCCAGAGTGTCCCACTGTTGACCTGTGTCTTCCCAGCTTTGGCCGTTATAAAAAGCACTGCAATTCTTATACGCACCTTCCTGGGCACACGGGCACGAGTTTCTCTAGAGTGTGTTCCTACGTGTTGAATTGTCAGGTGTGAACTTTAGCATGATGAAATATTGTGGGATTGCTCTCTAAAACTTAAATTTTTTTTAAAAGATTTTATTTATTTATTTGACAGAGTGAGAGAGATCACAGGTAGGCAGAGAGGCAGGCAGAGGGGGAGGGGGCAGCAGGATCCCTGCTGAGCAGAGAGCCTGATGGGGCCCTGATCCCAGGACCCTGAGATAATGACCTGAGTCGAAGGCAGAGGCTTAACCCACTCAGCCACCCAGGCTCCCCTAAAACTTAATTTTTTTTAAACTACCACCAGCAGTGGTAACTTATGAGTGATCTCATCTCTTTCAGAAAGAAAGGGGGCAGGGAGGGGCAGAGGGAGAGAACCCTAGGCAGGCTCCGCACTCAGGATGGGTCCCGATTCAGGGCTTGATCTCACAATGCTGAGATCATGAGTTGAACCGAAATCAAGAGTCGGATGCTTAACCAACTGAGCCACCCAGGCGCCCCTCTCATTTCTTTTTTTAATGCAGCCAGACTTATGGCAAGGTGAAGTCCTCATGGATGACAGAAGACGTTGGGCATGGTTGAGATTTTGATAGACACTTCAACCTCAGCATGTCCAAAATTTTGAGCTACATACCCGTCCCTTAACTGCAAGGCCTGTTCACAGCCTTCTTCATCCCAGGATGGCAGCTCCTTCCCTCCAGCTGTTCAGGGGGTAGTTGTTGGCTCCTCTTTGTCCCATACCCCTGTCCTGGAACCCTGTTGCCTTCAGGACACTCAAGAGTGCAGCTGGCTGCTCCCCTTCCCTTCTCTCTCAATGGGAATGCTGAGCACCCTCCCCAAAGGGTATTGACTTCTGCCCTACCCCTTATGTTCTCTTTTCCATAAAGTAATCAGAATGTTTTTTATTGTTATGTTTTCTTTAAAAGACTTTATTTGTCAGAGAGAGAGAGAGAGCATGAGCAGGGGAGCAGCAGGCAGAGGGAGAAGCAGGCTCCCCACTGAGCAGGGAGCCTGATACAGGAGGACCCTGGGATCGCAACCTGAGCCAAAGCAGATGCTTAACCAACTGAGCCAACTGGGTGTTCCAAGAACGATGCTTTTTAAACCTAAGTCAGATGTGGACTTTCTGCTCAAGAGCACCACAGCTCCCCATTTCACTTGGCATAAAGGCCAAAGTTCTTAGTGGTGCCTGCATGACACACTGTGGCCTGTTGCTTCTCCAAGTTCATCCCTGGCTCCTCTCCCCTGGTTCCCTTGGCTCTAGCTGCCAGCTGTGCTTCTGCTTTAGGCTGTGGCCCACTCATTTCCTCCATGTCCTTCCAGTCTTTTCCAATGAGGAAAAGGGTCTTTTGACCCTGATCTCCTTTTTCTGATCTTTCTTTTTTCCATAGATTTGTCACTGGTCACTACTCTCCATACTCTGTAATTTACTTCATGGTAGTATTTAGTATTCATTTCCTGTCTGCATTTGACTGAGAGCTCCATAGGAGCAGGGGTCTTGTTGGTTTGTTCAAGTGAAAGCTGCCTGAATTTACTTCTGAGAAGAAAGGAAGAATTTGGAGCCCAGACATGAAGGTTAAGCTTGGGAGAGGAGAAGCTGGCCTGTGGGGGGATTGTTTGCGGAAGGACACGTCTGAATGTGGGAGCGGTACCCCAAGGGGGCTCTCTGGTTGGCAGCGGGATCTGTGGATCTGGAGCTGGGGGGCAGCTTGTCTTGCACTTGTTTCGGGTCTGTCCCGCTTGCACCTGTGACAGCTGCTGGGATTGGCCCATCTAGGAAGTGTGCGGTGCCGTGCGAGGGCGGGACCTGTGGTTCCGATATCCTCCCTTCGTGGCTGACATGAGATGCACCTTCATTGATTTTTCAAGCACTGTTGTGTGTAGGAATGAGTCCTGCTCTTTCTGGTGCTCTCTGCTGCAGGCTCAGGTACCAAGCCACGTGTCACAGCGGTAGCAGAGCTCTGTGACCCTCGTGTGCTTACTTGGACTCAGGTGTATGGAGAGAACCTGACTAGGATTTCTTAGAGTATGTGCACCAAAGGTGTGTCCGCATATTTCCTTAGTAGATCAGGTGGCTCATGAGTCTGCACTGCCTACAAATGACTTTAACAAGATAAGATTACACTTTTAATTTATGCCGCGGGAGACCATTGATGCTCTTGTCCTTGAGAAATACCACATTGTTCTGGAGTTACTCCCTATTTTCCCAATTTAAACATATCAGATATAGAAAGTTGATTGTGGTTACTTATTTCTAATTAAGCCGTTTAAGATCATTGTAGATTCACACGGAATTGAAATAATACAGAGATCCTTTGTGTTCTCTACCAGTTTCCCCTAGTGGTAATGTTTTGGGAAACTGTGGTACAACATCACCACCAGGATGTTGACATTGATACAGTCAAGAACCGGAATGTTTCCATCTCCACAAGGATCCCCGGGTTGCCATTTTTAGCCACACCCACTCCCTTCTTTAACCCCTGGCAACCACTAATCTGTTCTTTTTGTAATTTCGTTATCTCAAGAATGCTGTATAAGTGGGAACGCATGGTAAATAACCTTTGGGGATGGGCTTTTTTTCACTCAGCCTAACTCCCTGGATCTCCACTCAGGTTGTTGTGTGTACGATAGTTGCTGCTTTTCCTTCCTGAGTGGTATTCTGTGGAATGGGTGTGCCACAGTGCGTTCAGTTACTTGTCACTAAAGGACACCTGGGTTGTTTCCAATTTTTGGTGATTGCAGATAAAGCTGCTATGAATATTCATGGACAGGTTTTTGTGTGAACGCAAGTCTTCGTTTCTTTGGGATGAATGCCCAGGAATGGAATTGCTGGGTCTTATGGTATCTACATATTTGGTTCTTTAAGAAATTTCCCAACAAACTGTTTGGCAGAGTGGCTGTACGATTTTATATGCCCACCAAAAATGTGAGCTAGTTTCTCCATATCCTCTCCAGCACTTGGTGTTGTCACTGTTTCTTATTTTAAGCCCTTTAGTAGGTGTATAGTAATAGTGCATTGTATTTTAATCAGCATTTTCTTACTGGCTACTGGGGTAGAATACTTCTTGTGCTTATTTGTCTCCATACATGCCCTGACACCACTGGGGTGTGGCCTGCGGGGATGGACATTTCTACTTGGCCTTCTCTGGACACTACACAGTGGGGTGCTGGCGCGCCTCGTTTCTGCTTGGCACGGTGGGGGTGAGGGCCAGTGTGTTTTGTGGTGTTTGGCTGGAATACAGTGGTTATTTGCAACTCTTCTATTGATTTCTGCCTTGTTAGGCTGCCGCCTATGGCTAGAGAGAGAGCGAGCAGGTTTTTGGCGGACTTTTTAACTTTCTGGCTGCTGGCTTCCTCATCTCCGCTCTAGGGTGCTTGAGGCCAGTGGACACCCCAGGAGCTCTGTTGCGTGTCATTCTGAGGCCCTGAGGCCCAGTCTCTCTGCCTTCTTCTGTCTACCTTTCAGAGTCTTCTCATATTTTTATTTTTTAATTTTTATTTATTTTTTTAAAAGATTTTATTTATTTATTTGACAGACAGATCACAAGTAGGCAGAGAGGCAGGCAGAGAGAGGGGGAAGCAGGCTCCCTGCTGAGAAGAGAGCCCGATGTGGGGCTCGATCCCAGGACCCTGGTATCATGACCCGAGCTGAAGGCAGAGCCTTTAACCCACTGAACCACCCAGGTGCCCCCAGAGTCGTCGTCTTCTCATATTTTTAAAATATCTAATGTCCAGGGTTTTAGTTGTACTTAGCCAGAGGAATAGGAAAAAGTATGTCTAAACTTCTTGCTGGAAGCAGAAGTCTGCTTGTTACTTTTATTATTTTTTGGACCCGCAAATCTGACAAGAGTGTCTGAGTGGCCCTCAGTCTGAGCTGCATGTCTGCCCCTGCTGCTTGTCGTGGCCTTCGGACCCTCTCAGGCCCAGATTGTGGTGTTTACTACTATTCACGTTGTTTGGTTTGGGCCGGTGGTTCTAGCATGAAAAGTTTGCAGGATCTTTTTGTCATTTAAGGTCACATTTACAAATGAGAGGCACATCCAGATAAATCTGTGATTAGGAATTGCAGGACAGGATGTGGCTGGTGAGTCAGGGACTCCCTCGTCATCATTCTCCAGACCTACTTTCTCTACCCTCTCGTTGAACACTCGTGGGGAACCTGGTCAGAGTGGGCGGGGCAGCGGGCAGATGACTCAGTGAGCTGTCCCTGTCATCCTTGCCCTGATGCTCCAGGCCAGTGCCCCTGCCAAGAAGGAAATGCACCGTGCCAGACTGTGTGTGTTATGAGAGCCTGGGAGGACTCTTGGTGAGTGCTGGTTCTGCTCATCCCTCACACCCTCCATGCCTGGCCTTACTCCTCTTGCAGTTGTGCTGGGAATCCAGGTGGGATGCCCCTCTTGAATGGAGGTCAGGAGCCAGCCTGCCCGGTGTCCCGGCCCCTGCTTCCTTAGCCCGGGATGCAGGGCCTCAGTTTCTTCTCCCAACACCCACTTTATGAGGTTGTGGAGAAGATGTAATGTGCAAATATCTGTAAACTCGCAGCACATTTCCTGAGACTAATGAGTGCCCAATTCTAGTGGCTGCCACGGTCATCTGACACTTTTGTTGCTGTCCCTGTCATAGGAGCTAGTGCGTATGTACTTGAAGTCCACATTGTTCATTTAAGCATCACTTCTTTTTTTTTTTTTTTAAGATTTTATTTATTTATTTGAGAGAGAGAGCATGAGAAGGGGGAGGGCAGAGGGAGAAGCAGACTCCCCGTTGAGCAGGGAGCCTGATGCGGGGCTCGATCCCAGTATCATGACCTGAGCTGAAGGTAGTCACTTAACCAACTGAGCCACCCAGGGGCCCCTTAAGCACCACTTCTGTATGTCTCTGGCACATCGCCCTTTTCACCGTGGTCTCTCAGAGATCATTGCCGGTAGCTTAATGACCACCTTGGTTAATTCTTCCCAGGCTACTGGAAGATATTTGACTGGCTGGGGTGTCTTAGACTTGTTTGGAGGAGCTATTTTCTCATACCTCCTGGATGATCATTTGTATGAAAAGATGTTTGTATCAAAAGATGGAATCAAAAATTCTCATTTCAAATAAAACTTCTAAAGCTCTTTTTTGGAGTCTTCAGCATATATTATAAGCTTAAGATTTTATTTTGGTTTATTTTTCATCACAATTAAATGTACTTTTTAATCCCCATTACCTATTTCCTCCATGCTCCCATCCCTCCACCAACCTTCCCTCTAGTATTCAGTTTATTTTCTCTAGTTAAGAGTCCGTGTCTTAGTTTGTTTCTCTCTTTTTTTTCCTTTGCTTATCTGTTTTGTTTCTTAAATTCCACATGTGAGTGAAATCACATGGTATTTGTCTTTCTCTGACTGGCTTATTTCACTTAGCATTATACTCTCTAATTCCATCCATGTTGTTGCAAATGGCAAGATATCTTTCTTTTCTATGGCTGAATAATATTCCATTCCATCCATTCCATTACACACACACACACACACACACACACACCACACACACACACACACACTACATCTTCTTTATCCATTCATCCATCACTAGATGCTTGGGCTGCTTCCATATCTTGGCTATTGTAATAATGCTGCAGTAAACATAGGGGTTCATGTATCCCATTGAATTAGTGTTTTTATATGCTTTGGGTAAATACCCAGTAGTGTGATTATTGGGTCTTAGGGCAGTTCTATTTTTAATTTTTTGAGGACCCTCTATACTGTTTTCCACAGTGGCTGCACCAGTGCGCATTCCCACCAACAGTGCATGAAGGATTCCCCTTTCTCCTCATCCTTGCCAACACCTGTTGTTTCTTATGTTGTTGATTTTAGTCATTCTGACAGGTGTGAGATGATATCTCTTTGGTTTAACTTGCCTTTCCCTGATGATGAGTGATGTCTAGCATCTTTTCATGTGTCTCTTGGCCATTTGTATGTCTTCTTTGGAGAAATGTCGGTCTGTATCTTCTGCCCATTTTTATATTGGATTATTTGAGTATTTTTTGGTTAGGTTGTGTCCTTTATATATTTTGGATACTAACCCTTTATTGGCTATGTCATTTGCAGATACCTTTTCCTCTTCAGTAGGTTGTCTTTTAGTTTTGTTGATTGTTTCCTTCACTTTGCAGGAGTTTTTTTATTTTGATGTAGTCCTAATAGTTTATTTTGCTTTTATTTCCCTTGCCTCGGGAAACAGAAAAATGTTGCTGAGGCTGATGTCAGAGAAATTACTGCCTGTTCTCTCCAAGGATTTTTATGGTTTCAGGCCTCACATTTAGATCTAATCCATTTTGATTTTTTTTTTTTTTTGTATATGGTGAAAGGAATGGCCCAGTTTCATTCTTTAGCATGTAGCTAGCTGTTCAGTTTTCCCAAAACCATTTGTTGAAGAGACTTTTCCCCAGTGCATATTCTTGCCTCCTTTGTTGCAGATTAATTGACTATATAATTGTGGGTTTATTTCTGGGTTTTCTGTTCTATTCTATTGATCTGTGTGTCTATCTTATGCTAGTACATACTGTTTTGATTCCTACTGCTTTTTTTAAAAAATATTTTATTTATTTGATGGAAAGAGCACAGGTAGGCAGAGCGGCAGGCAGAGAAAGAGGGAGAAGCAGATTCTCTGCTGAGCAGGGAGCCCGATGTGGGACTTCATCCCAGGACCCTGGGATCATGACCTGAGCTGAAGGCAGATGCTTAATGACTAAGCCACCCAGGCACCTCTCCTGATTCAGTGTCATTGCTGGTAATTGGTCTGTTCAAGTTTTCTATTTCTTCCTGCTTTAGTTTTGCTGGTTTATATGTTTCTAGGAATTTATCCATTTCTTCTGAGAAGTTGTCCAACAATGTTGGCATATAGGTTTTCATAATACTTTGTTATAATTGTTATTTCTGTGGTATTGGCTGTTATTTCTCCTCTTTCATTAATGATTTTGTTTGAGTCCTTTTTTTTCCTCTTCCTCTCTCTGTCTCTCTCTCTTTTGATGAATCTGTTGAGAGGTTTATCAGTTTTGCCAGTCTTTTCAAAGAATCAACTCCTTGCTTCATTGATTTTTTTTTTGTCTTGTTTTGTTTCTGTATCATTTATTTCTGCTCTAATCTTTATTATTTCCTTCCTTTTGCAGGGTTTGGGTTTTGATTGTTCTTTTTCTATCTCCTTTAGATGTAAAGTTGGGTTGTTTATTTGAGATTTTTCTTGCTTTTTGAGATAGGCCTGTATTGCTATAGACTTCCCTTTTAGAACCCAATTTTGCTGCATCCCAAAGATTTTGGACTATTCTGTTTTCATTTTCATTTGTTTACATGTAATTTTTGATTTCTTGGTTTCATTGTTTAGTAGCATGTTTAACCTCCATGTGTTTGTGGTCTTTCCAAATTTTCCACACTGGACGCAACAGATTTAATAGACATAGAACATTCCATCCTAAAACAGCAGAATATACATTCTTTTCAAGTGCATGTGGGACATTCTCCAGAATAGATGAGATATTAGACCACAAAACAAGTCTCAACAAATGCAAAAAAACCGAAGTCATACTGTGCATCTTTTCTGTCCACAGTGCTGTGCGATTAGAAATCAGTCACAGGCTTTATTTGTTTTAATAATTTTTTTTTTAAAGAATCGTGTGACTTTTTTTTTAAGATTTTATTTATTTATTTGACAGACAGAGATCACAAGTAGGCAGAGAGGCAGGCAGAGAGAGAGGAGGAAACAGGTCCCCTGCTGAGCAGAGAGCCCGACGTGGGGCTCGATCCCAGGACCCTAGGATCATGACCTGAGCTGAAGGCAGAGGCTTTAACCCACTGAGCCACCCAGGCGCCCCTGTTTTAATAATTTTTTAAAAAAATATTTTATTTATTTGACAGAGAGAGAGAGATGACAAGTAGGCAGGGAGGCAGGCAGAGAGAGAGGGGGAAGCAGGCTCCCCGCTGAGCAGAGAGCCCAAGGGGCTCGATCCCAGTACCTTAGGATCATGACCTGAGCCGAAGGCAGAGGCTTAACCCACTGAACCACCCAGGTGCCCCAATAAATTTTTTTAAATAAAGAATTCACATACATGGTACAGAAATTGAAAGGAAAAAACGTTGATAAAGAAGGTTTCCTGGCTTGCAGCGAACCTGTCATTAGAGGTAACCAGTCTTTTTCCTTCTTCGCCCATAATGTTCCTGCAGTTTGCTTTGAGTACTTGACAATACCTCTGAGAGGTTGTTCCCTGTAAGCGCATGAGGAAGTAGTTTTGCCCTCTTTAGTGGCTGTGTAGTATTCCATTTTATGAATGTACCACAATTTGTGTAGCCAGTCTCTACCAGGCTTACCTTGATCAGTATTTGAGTTATTTCCACTCTTACTGTCTTTACAACGAGTGACCATGATATGGCGGTTCTCATGAAGACATATTTGTTGGATTAAATTTATGGAGGCATTGTTGCTAAGACAAAGAAATATATTTTAAAGTTTGCTAGATTGGGGTGCCTGGGTGGCTCAGTCGGTTAAGCGTCAAAGTCTTGGTTTTGGCTCAGGTAATGATCTCATGGGTCAGTAGATCGGCCACCATGTCAGGCTCTGTGCTCAGCGGGGAGTCTGCTTGAAGATTCTCTCCCTCTGCATCTCCCCCTCCTCATGCACGTACAGGCACATGCTCTCTCTTCTTTCTCTCTCAAATAAATGGATCTTTAAAAAAAAAAAACGGGGGCGCCTGGGTGGCTCAGTGAGTTAACCCTCTGCCTTCGGCTCAGGTCATGACCTCAGGGTCCTGGGATCGAGTCCCACATCCGGCTCTCTGCTCAGTGGGGAGCCTGCTTCCTCCTCTATCTCTGCCTGCCTCTCTGCCTACTTGTGATCTCTGTCAAATTAAAAAAAAAAAAAAAAAAAACGTTTGCTTGATTTCACTAATGTTCCCTGTAGGGGTTGTACTCATTTATACTGTAGCATATGAAAGGCAACAGGGTCTGTTATCAAACTTTTGATACTCTATGAATCCGGTAGGTTAAAAAAAGTATTTAGTAATTTTAATTTGCATTTATTTTATGAGTTAAACATTTTCCCCTGTGTTTGATCCATTTTTTTCTCTGAAGATTTTATTTATTCACTTGAGAGAGAGAGGGTGAGGTGGGGAGAAAGCGTGAGTTGTTGGGGAGAGTAAGAGGGAGAGGGAGAAGCAAATTCTCTGCTGAGCAAGGACCTCAGTATGGGGCTCGATCCCAGGACCTTGAGATCATGACCTGAGCCGAAGGCAGATGCTCAACTGACTGAGCCACCCAGGCGCCCTATTTTTTTTAAAAAAATATTTATTTATTTATTTGAGAGAGAGAGAGAGAGAGAGAGAGAGAGAGTTTTAGGTGGGGAGGGGCAGAGGGAGAGGGACTAGCAGAGTCTGTGCTAAGCTTAGAGCTGGTGGCAGGGCTCGATCTCATGACCCTGAGATCATGACCTGAGCCAAAATCAGTAGTCAGATGGTTAACTGACTGAGCCACTCAGGTGCCCCTGGATCCATTTCTAACACTATATTAGAATAGGTCTGATAGTCTCTCATGTTCATTCGCACATTTCCATCTTCTTTTGCCTAGTTATTCTACATTTGTGTTTCTAACCAGACTTCTTTATTCAAGAGTCTGTGCAGCTGTGCCATTTTTCTTTTGATTCAGTTATATGGTTGGTTTTATTCCAAATTCTGTATTCTTTTTAACTGAAATAGAGCATCATATGGAAAAGTACACTTACTCCAAGTGCACAGCTCGGTGGATGTTCCAGATAAAGAAACAGAACATTAGCAGCCTCCAGTAGCTCTCCCATGTATCCTTGTTCCCAAAAGCAACTACTGGAAGCAGCTAGCTTCTAACACCATTGATTAGCTTTGCCTGGTTTATCTTAACTTAATATATGCATTTGAGATTTTATAAACACGAAATCTTCTTTTGTGTCTGGCTTCTTTATTTCAGTATTGTAGAATACATTGTGTTATTAGCAGTAGATGGTTTATTCTCCTTGTTCTGTGGTTTTCCGTTATATTAATATATTACAGTATATTTACCCAGTCTACCAGTGCTGGGTGTTTGGGTTGTGTTCATTGTAGGCCTGTTAACAGTAGTGTTGCCATAAATATTTGTGTGGGTTTTGATGAGGAGTGTTTGGGTGGAATTGCTAAGCCATAGGATATACATGAGTTCAGCTTTACTGTTTTCCATGGTAGTTTTCCCAAAGTGCCTTCCTGTTAGCATCAGGTGGGTGTTCTAGGTGACCTGCATCCTTACCGATACTTGATGTCCATCTTTTTCAATTCGGCCCCTGTGAAATGTACAGCATGCTGGGATTTTAATGTCTACTTCCTAGATTACTAACAAGGTTGAGTGCATTTTCATGTGCCTTATTGATTGATTGTTAAATAACTGTTTGAGTCTTCTGTCCATTTTTCTGTTAGTTGGCCTCTTTTCTTCTGATTGTTTTGATTTTTAAAAAAAATTTTTTAAATACTATTTTATTTATTTATTTATTTTGAAAGATTTTATTTATTTATTTGACAGACGGAGATCACAGAGAAGCAGGCAGAGAGAGAGTGGAGGAAGCAGGCTCCCTGCTGAGCAGAGATCCCAATGTGGGGCTCGATCCCAGGACCCTGGGATCATGACCTGAGCCGAAGGCAGAGGCTTTAACCCACTGAGCCACCCAAGAGCCCCAGATTTTTTAATTTTTTGAAAATGTTTATCAGAACACGCGGAGGTGGGAGAGGGAGAGAGAGAGTCTCTCTTTTTAAGATTTTATTTAATTTTGAGAGAGAGAGCGCGAGCGAGCAAGCGCAGAAGTAGGGGGAGGGGTAGAGGGAGAAGCAGGCTCCCCACTAACCAGGGAGCTCAATGCAGGACTTGATCCTCGGATCATGACCTGAGCTAAAGGCAGATGCTTAACTGACTGAGCCACCCAGGTGCCTGAGAGAGAGAATCTCAAGGAGACTTCATGCTGAGCTGGGAGCCTGATGCGGGGCTCTATCCCATGACCCTGAGACCACGACCTGAGCCGAAACCAAGAGTTGGAAGCTTATCTGACTGAGCCACCCAGATGCCCCTTTTCTTACTGATTTTTAAGTTCTCCTACCCTCAGGAGAATTTCAGTAAGTGTCTGAAGATTCCCCCTCATCTATGGCTTTCCTGGCCTGTCTCTGAGGATTAGGAGAGAAATGCTTCCACCATTCTGTCTGTGATATCCTTTCTCTTTTAGTCTCTCTTGTCTTGCCAGCTTCAAGCTCTGCAGGGTGCTCTCACTGTCTGGTTAGTGGGTATCCATGTCGTGGTCTGTCATTTGTTCTGTAGTCTTACTCTGCCCTCTCTCTTGGTACCAAGTGTGCTTATTCATCACTGAATCTCTGTGATATCACTGATTGGTCCTGTCAAGTTCATGTATGACCCTCCTTTTAATTTGCGTTTACCATTTCATTTGATTTAGTTATGTGAGCCGTTTCTTTGCTTGAAAAATACAGGGCATTTTTGGTCTCTAAAGTGTTTTCTGTGTGAAGGCTAGATTTTGGGAATAGTGGGAAGAGTTTTATCCTTTATGCACCATTCCTTGGCTTCTAAGAGTTGTGGTCTTGGCTGCTATCCAAGCAGAGGACAGTTTTATTTGTAGGAACATCTCTTCCTGCCTTCTTCCTGTCCTGTGAGCTGGATGAGCAGCCAGGAGAGGTCTCATGCAGCACCTGCTTCTCTCCTGGGGCCTTTCCTGACCGCTCTGCTCCCAGATCAAGGAACTGAAGAAGAAGCCCTGTGCAGGACAGCTCTCTTACTGGCAGCCACTCATTTTCCTTTTCTTCTGCGGAGACCCTTCTGTCCCCACTTTTCTTGTGCATTGGCCCCAGGCTGGTGTTAGGGAAACAAAGAGGGACAGGCAGGAGCCTTTGTTGGGGTGTGTGACACTGCTAGTTGTTGTTTGGGAAGCTTCGTCCGAGCTAGAATGCTGTTGAGGACCTTGTTAGGAGACCAGCGTGAGGAGGAGCCTTTCAAGGAGATGGAGTCATTACCAGTCTTGTGGACCACTAAGAAATATGGATTCTGTCTCAAAGGTGACAGAAGATGATGGGATAGAAGCACAGATAGACTTTTATTTGGTGGGAGTCTTCTGTGACGATTCCCGTGGTTTGGAACATGGACTGTTGGTATTGGAACGGTCTCAGGAGGGAGGTGCCGCATGGTCCTGTCAAATAGATACTGCTCTAAGGTCAGGCCCGAGAGCCTGGAGCAGCGCTGGTGTGTGTGTGAGAGAGAGCATGCCTCCACACTTGGATGACACTGGGGTGTGACATCGACATGACAGCCCCTGTGTTCAGAGGGGTGTGTGGAGGTAGCTGCTCTGGCTCATGCAGCTCGTCAGGGTTTTAGACCTGGAGGGATGTCCTAAAGCCACTCGAGTCTTGTGCACGTGGGTCCCTTTCAGTCCCATAACAACCCAGGTAGCTAGCTTTTATCCTCCTTTTCCAGAATAGAAATGATGACAGTCTGCCCATGTTTCCTGGCCAGTCAGTGGCTGGGTAGGGTTCAAATCTGAGTCTGTCTGAGGTTTCTTCACACCCGCACAAGTAAGAGTTCTTTAAAGGGGCTGAAACCAGGTTCTTGGACATTTATCTGTCAGTGTTTACTCCCTGTATACAGTCACACAGATTGAGGAAGGGATGTCACTGTCATTTGTTTCCTATTATTCCCTGTCTTGAAACACAGCAGTTTTGTCTATAACTTGCTGCCTTGTGGTGCCCAATTCTCATGAAGCTATTCCACGGTACCCCCCTCCTTTGGCTTGTGGAAGATGATGGGCCCAAAGATCCATCTTCTCAGATGACATTGGCCGAGTTCTGGAATAATGTGGGCACTTCATCTTGTAAAGGTTGTCACAGGAGTAGCAGAAGCAAGACCTAAAATAGAAAGGACATAAAAAAATGTCATTGTTCTCTTCTTTAACTATCGTATTGCATAACTCTTAATATAATCCCTGAGTTATGAAAAGAATGTATATTCTTTCTTTAACTGTATTACACTGATAAAAATTTTTAAATATTAGATCTCACCCCAGAATGAACAATGAAGAAGTGTTTTCTGAGATTTTATAGACAGTTACTGATGAAAATGCCTTAAAGCACTGACCCCAGGCCATTGGCAGTTGCCAGCTCTCCCATGGCCTTTCCTGACCACCCTGTCTGTACAAAGTATCCACCAGCCTCATTCCCACACCCACGTTGTCTTCAGGACCTGTGTCAGTGTCTGAAATTGTCTCTCCCCAGGGTAAATTCTGTGCGAGTGGGAACCTGGCCTGTCATAGTCTTGGGATCTCAGATCTAGAGCGGACACTTAGCATGTGCTTGCTGGGCAGATCCTGGGATATGGGCTGTTCACGATGCTCTCCGTGTCTAAAGGACAGTGGCTGCCACCCCGTACCACCCCGCCCCAGGAGGGGAACCCAGCTTATCCAGTTGTCTGTTTTCTCTGTCCTCCAACTCACCACCCCTCCCGCCCCCAGCTTCCCTAGGCTGGCCCCTACATGTAGTTACCCTGGTGACATGAGAGAATGAACCATGGATTTGTGACCCAATTCTAATTATCCCCTTCTGTGATTAAGATTTATAGGTGCTTATAGAAATCACCTAAGAGATCATTTATAAAATACCATTTCTAAATTTTCTGAACCAGAAACATGATCATCTAATAATTTAAATTGGGTGTTGCTAGTACAAATTAAAGCTAAAAGATGGGCCAAAATCCAAAAGTTAAGTAACATATTTTACTGGGGAAGCAGGCATTTCCCTAACACTGCTGGTGAGAATGCAGATGGCATCAACCCTGTGAGCGAATTTGGCAGGAAAATTACATATGTGCTTGCTCTTTGGGCAGTTCTGCTTCTAGAAACTTTTCTCCCAAATATGCTGGGAAATATGTGAGGTCAGTGAAAAGGCTATTCATTGCAGCACTATTTGAGATAGGAAAGGACTTTTAACAACGTAAGGTTTCTGTTAATAGGGACCTGGTTGAATAGACTCTGGTGCTTCTGTCCAGCGGAGCCCTGTGCAGCTGTAAGGGAGAGTAAGGGAACACTCCATGTTGCTGAGGAGAGGTGGGCAGGGTAGATAATAAATGAAAAAGCAAAGGCAGAGAAAAATATGTGTGATTTACTACTGTTTTAAAAAGGGGGACTATGAATATATATCTATAATAGATATAGATATATGTGTTTGCATCTGTCTTAAAAAGGAAGGATAAACCATACTTGTACTTACTTTTTTTTTTTTTTTTTAAAGATTTTATTTATTTATTTGACAGAGAGAGATCACAGTAGACAGAGGCAGGCAGAGAGAGAGAGAGAGAGAGAGGGAAGCAGGCTCCCTGCTGAGCAGAGAGCCCGATGCGGGACTCGATCCCAGGACCCTGGGATCATGACCCGAGCCGAAGGCAGTGGCTTAACCCACTGAGCCACCCAGGCGCCCCTTGTACTTACTTTTTAAAAGCTGCCGATGGGGGGGACGCCTGGGTGGCTCAGTTGGTTGAGCGGCTGCCTTCGGCTCAGGTCATGATCCCAGCGTCCTGGGATCGAGTCCCGCATCGGGCTCCTTGCTCAGCAGGGAGCCTGCTTCTCCCTCTGCCTCTGCCTGCCATTCTGTCTGCCTGTGCTTGCTCTCTCTCCCTCTCTCTCTCTCTGACAAATAAATAAATAGAATCTTTAAAAAAAAAAAAATAAATAAATAAAAGCTGCCGATGGGGAAAGGAGGGAACCAGGGTTGGGGGGACACAAGTCAAAGGTGGACTTCTGACTGTACCTGTTTTTTAGATTTGACTTTGGAACCATGTAGATATTTTACATCATTACAAAACAAAATACGTAAAATGTTATAACTTTTGACAATGTTTACCAAAATTTTTAAATTTTTCCCTAAAAAGTTTATACTGTATTTAGCTCCCATCATTGCTTGAGGAGAACTCTTTTCTCCCATACTTCTGCCAACACCAGATTACCATCTTTCAAAACTTTGCCAGACTGATAGGTGAAAAATAGTTGGCTACTTTCATCTGTGTTCTCCAATGACTAGACCAGTTAAGCATCTTTTTATTTATTAGCGCTTTGTATTTCTTCTGTGAAATGCAAGTTCATGGCTTTTCTTGGTAAGAAAGATTTTTCTATTGATTTGTAAAAACTCTTTATATGTTGTAGATACAATTTTCATTTGTTGATTATTACCAGGTTCTTGACCTCATTTCCAGTTAAGTTGTTCAAGCCCTTGAGTATAGTAGCTGGTTTTTTTTCTCTTGTCACACAGTACAGAGTTTTATACAAGAACATTATGTATGATGCATTTGAAATGCTAACATCATATTTAGAGTAACTTGGTCCAGCTTTTCCTAGACTGTTCAGGTGCTGGACCTCAATCTGTGAGCTCTTTGGAGTGATAGCAGTTGTGTTTTCTTTCCTTTTTAAAAATTTCCTATGGCTTATTACCATGGTCTTAAGTGGTAGGTGGTTGGTGAATGTCTGCTGAAGTTGGTTTTTGGTGAATGTATAAACTAAATTTGATTGTCTTTTGATTTTGAGACTTTTCTTGATTTTTAATGATCCATGATGTTCATTTTTATGTTTGGTTCAACTGAGAATCTGAACGAGTCTGCCCTTTTTCATTAAAAAAATATATGTGGTGAAAGTAGATTTTTGGAAGTTTGTATAGTTGTTAGTGTTTGTCCTTTGTTCATTGCTCTATCGCCTGTATTTCTTGTTTCTTTCTAGGTCATTACTCCGTGTAGGAAACTCATCTTGTGTGCTGATAACAGGAAGGAAATGGAAGAGTGGATCGCAGCGCTGAAAACCGTCCAGAACAGGGAGCACTTTGAGGTCTGGAAAGAGAAACATCCCTTCTTATTGCCAACCCGTTGATGTTCTGCCATTGAGCATCAGCCATGTGTGGACTGAGCCGTCTGGCACTCACTTTCTCGCATATTCCTGGTAAAATTAAGGCTCGTTCCTTGTCCTTTTGGCTGATGCTGTTCTCCTCTCCTCTCTTGGAAACTTTATTGAATCCCATTGAAGTTACCACATTCAAGGATGTCGAAGGGACACCTTATCTTTGCCATCCCTCTTCTGTTCTTGCAGCCTACCCAGTATAGCATGGACCATTTCTCAGGGATGCACAACTGGTACGCCTGCTCCCATGCGAGGCCAACCTACTGCAACGTGTGCCGGGAGGCTCTGTCCGGGGTCACGTCTCACGGGCTGTCCTGTGAAGGTATGAGCAGTGTGGTACTCTGCTGGGAAACGTGGTCTGAGGTTGGACCTGATGAAACCTTAGAAGCTCTTGAATGGTCCCCACAAATCAGTCAGTAGAAAGTAATTTCTGGGACTCCGTGCTTGTTTATTTTACCTACTAAGGAGTCTGATAAGTTATTTTGTATTAGTAACGGAACAAAGTAAAAAGTGAAGTAGTGGTAATGAGACACCAAGAGGAAACAAGAAGAACACAGAGGAAAAGAGGTTACAAATCTGTGCTTCCCGAGGTAGGTATGCCCTTCAGTAAACCGAGCTGTGATAAACCCATTAAATGTGGTCTTCCGGACCTGGAGGGCAGCTTACAGTGGCGCACAGAACAGAGGGCAGGAGTGGAGGCAGACCAGTCCTGGACCCTGGGCCAGTTCCCCCCCGACTCCTGTTCTTGTACTGCCTGTGAAGTTAAGAATGGTTTGTACATTTTAAATAGTTGGGGGGTGCCGGCGTGCCTCAGTTGGTTAAGCGTCCAGCTCTTGATTTTAACTCAGGTTATGATCTCAGGGTTGTGAGATCGAGCCCCATGTTGGGTTCCGTGCTTAGCATAGAGTCTGCTTGTCCCTCTCCCTCCATCTCTGTCCATGCTGCACCTTCCCCGCATGCACTCACACTCTCTTGAATTAAAAAAAAAAATTTTTTTTGAATAAGATTTATTTATTTGACAGAGTGAGAGTGTAAGCAAGGGGTGAGACAGAGGGAGAGAGAAAAGCAGTCTTCTCGCTGAGCATGGAGCCCAGCATGGGGCTCTGTCCCAGGACCCTGAGGCGAACCTGAGCTGAAATCAAGAGCTGGATACTTAACTGACTCAGCCATTCACGTGCCCCTAAATAAATAAAATCTTTTTAAAAATGGTGGGAAAAAAAAGAGACAATTTGGTGACATAGAAATCCTGTGATTTTTAAATTTCGGTGATCGTACTTGCAGCATGGTTCGCAGTGGCACTTGTGTTGCTGGGCAGGGTTGAGGAGTTGGGTCAGAGCCCACGTGCAGTCCCATGAAGCGGACGCCTGCAGTCCTGGATGCTGGTCTCACTGTGCTCAGACTCTGTGCATGCCCCCGCTGTGTCGTTTATAGCACAGAGTGTGTTTAGTGTTCATTCCCGGCGGTCCTGGAAGAGCAGGGCAGGTCGTGCTGGGCCGCCTCCTCAAGCATGGGGAGCACTGTACTGAGCGAGGCTCGGGGTTGAGGCTTGACGGTCCCGCATCTGTTCTCTCACAGTGTGCAAATTTAAGGCCCACAAGCGGTGTGCAGTGCGCGCAACCAACAACTGCAAGTGGACCACGCTGGCCTCCATTGGGAAGGACATCATTGAAGACGAGGATGGGGTATGCATGGGGGAACCTGATAACCCTGCACCGACCCTCTCCCCCTCATGCTGGTGTCGGGGCAGGGGGCCCTCCGCCCCCACTGGCCTGTGCTCACTTCTGCTGCTCGCACTGGGTGTAGGGGGCTCGGCATGGTCCACTGCGCCTCTCAGCCTGGCCTGTCCCTGTGAGTTGTGCTGTGCCCACCGGCAGCAGGAGTGGGGTGCTGGGCAGCATGCTGCAGACCCTGTCCTCCCCCTGCTTATGTCGGGGAGCAGGTCTTCGTTGAGTTATTCCAGAGCGTTTTCGCATAAGGGCTTCCTGGCCTGTGTGTGGGGCTCTGGGACATCCCTAGTGCACATGTCTCTGTGCTTTGCAGATTGCCATGCCGCATCAGTGGCTGGAAGGAAACCTGCCCGTGAGTGCCAAGTGCACAGTGTGCGACAAGACGTGTGGCAGTGTGCTACGCCTGCAGGACTGGCGCTGCCTCTGGTGCAAGGCCATGGTGAGTGGACAGGCTGCATGGGCCTGGCACCTGCTCCCTGTGCGTTCTCAGCTGGTCCCGAAGTGCCCACTTCCGCAGTGGCAGGGAGTGTTCCGGGGGATGCCAGTGACCCCTTGTGATGTGTTTCAGGTGCATACGTCCTGTAAAGAGTCCTTACAGACCAAGTGCCCGCTGGGCCTGTGCAAGGTGTCGGTCATCCCACCCACGGCGCTCAACAGCATCGATTCTGACGGTGGGTGCCTCGTGCTCTCCTGGCTCACCCAACATTCTCCCCTTCCCTGCACCAGGATGGGTGACGCTGGCGATTTGGGGATGATGTCGAGAAGTGGTCAGGCATGGCGGCTGGGGCGAGAAGACGTGCACAGAGGTGGTAAAGGAGTCTGGTGGCTGTTGAGCATCCTTGGATGGGAGCTGGTGCACTGTGCTCTCCATCTGCTGGCTTCCATCGGGCAGCAGATGTGAACCAGCATGCTCACCTGCACCTGCTCCCCTGTCTAGGTGGTAGATGACGGTGTGTATTCACAGGCCTTGGTAGAAGGTGGGAAACTGGGGTATGGATCTTAGGAACTAGCTCCTCCAGATTGAGAGCAAGAGGGAAGGACAGCAGTGAGGTGCATGGTCTTTCTGAACTTGAGTCATGTAAGCACAAAGTCAAACTGCCTGGGACCCCCATCCTTCTCCATGGGGAATGGGGCTGGGGAAGTTTGTTTCTTGATCTCTCTGGCTGGTGACTGGGCATGCATGTGGAAGTTACAGGTCTCTTGCAGGTGTTGGCTGCTTTTTTATATGATGGGGCCCCTGCCGGGCTTTTGGACAGCTTTCTCATTTTTCCCCTCTCCCTTTCATCCTCACATCCAGGCTTCTGGAAGGCCACGTGCCCTCCATCCTGCACAAGCCCACTATTGGTCTTTGTCAATTCGAAAAGTGGCGACAACCAGGGTGTGAAGTTCCTCAGAAGATTCAAACAGCTGCTGAACCCTGCCCAGGTCTTTGACCTCATGAACGGAGGACCACACCTCGGGTAGGAAGCTTATAAAGTCGATCTTTCTTGGAGTTCTAAAAACGCTTGAAGATAATGCATTGCTCGTGAACAAAATGATTCAAAGATACAGACAAATTTAAATAGGAAATAAAAATAGTCCTTGTTGAACAGTGAGTAGAGCTGCTTGTCTCTCTAGCTTTCACGTGTGTCTTTCAGTCGTGCAGACACACTTTGAAATTGGTTCCCTCCTGTTATCTCCTATCACAACGGCCTGCTCTTTGCGTCTGTCAGCATGGGTGTGTCCTCACGCCAGCCATTACAGGTCCTCTCCTTCTTGTAGTGGAGCCTGGGACTGAGGAGGCCGTGTTTCTCCAGTGAGGCCCCCAGGGAGAGTCTTCATCTGGGGGGACACAGGAGGTCTCTTATCTCACAGGTACCCTGTACTTACAGGGCCCATGACGTGTGCAGACATGTGAAGCCCAGAGTGTGCGGCAAAGTAATTAGGCCTTTCTCTGTTAGCTGGGGATGTGAGGTGTGTTCTTTTTCCTTTTGTACATTGTGTAGTTTGTGGAGAACATTTGCTGCTGTAACGAACGGTTAGCTTCCTTGCTTGGCAGCACCAGTTCAAGGTAGGGCTCTAGGAGGTGGCCTTGCCTGGAAGGGAGATTGTCCAGGATATTTGCTGTGGAAAGAGCTTGCAGAATGTGTTCTCTGGTGTGTTTTGGCCTCGGAGGCTCTTGGGAGTGTGTTGTTCTGGAGCCAGGTGTTGCTGGAGCAGGAGCTTGGGCCCCTGTCAGCGGAAAGGAGCATGCCCGCTGGCGCCCTAGGGGTCTGGCATGTCGGTTTTCCTCATGGGCGGCAAGGCCCCCGCTGGGAAGCAGTCATGGGTGGCAGCTTGCTGGCCTGGTCCTCAGAGGCCACGCTCCATGCATTTCTGCACATGGACTGCTCAACTGTTGGTCTGTGTGTGGGAGCACATTTACTCTTGGTTTGAGAGTCTTAAAAAAAGAAAAAGTCATTTTAGTTAAAAAATGGAACCAGTGGTGGGATCATCACAAGCCTTTGTATCCCAAACTGAGCCTGTAGACAGCGGGGCCGAGGTCGTTGGGTGGGGCCTGTGGAATGGGTGGGGCAGGCCCTGCAAACCCCCACCCTGCCCCCTGCAGTTGGCCCTAGGAGTTCCCTGGGGACCAGCCCCCTGTGGGAGCCCCCGCGGAGATGCCGTGGGTGTTGGTTTAGTAAGTTCCTGTTTCTGGGAAGCAGCCTTGACCTCCTGCAGTACACCACAAAAATTGGAGGCCCTGCTTCATTTTCCTGGTTCCCGGTCTGTATGTGTCCCATCTTCTCCAGAGAAGGAAGGCCTGAGAGAGACCAGTGTTCGCAAGGGAGCATATGTGGCCATTTTTCGTACAACCTGAAGGTCAGGTGCAGTCTTGTTGCTTCAGGCCCTCAGCCCTGCTGATAGCCTCAGTTTCGTGCTGTGTCACTCATCCCTGTTTGTTTTGTGAGGGCTTCCTCTGGCCAGGACTCTGTGCCAGATGCAAGGGCAAGTAAGGTAGGGACCTTGTTTTCAGGGTGCCCAGCACACAAACGGGTAGTCAAGGTCACAGGACAGGACAATCTGTGGCGTGAACAGGGCTATGTACAGATTATTTAGGAACCCAGGGAAGGGGCATACAAATGAACTGGAGAGTCTCTCAGTCTCTCTGCCGAGCTGGCACTGGAGAAGAGTTAGTGTTCCAGTGGCACAGAGGGAGGCGGGCAGCCTGGTAGGGCGCTCGTGTGCAGAGAGGTGAGGACATGGTGGGGTGGCTGGGAGAGCTGTGGATCTGGGACAGGTAGCAGGCAGCTCCGGGCTGAGAGGTTTGAACATTCACTGGAACAAGTGGCAGCTTTTTTTTTTTTTTTTAAGATTTTATTTATTTATTTTATTTATTTATTTGACAGAGTTTACAAGTAGGCAGAGAGGCCGGCAGAGAGAGAGAGGAGAAAGCAGGCTCCCTGCTGAGCAGAGAGCCCTATGTGGGGCTGGATCCCAGGACCCTGGGATCATGACCTGCGCCGAAGGCAGAGGCTTTAACCCACTGAGCCACCCAGGCGCCCTCAAGTGGCAGCTTCTAAAGCTAGACAGTTAGGGTGCCTAGGGGGCTCAGTCAGTTAAGCATCAAACTCTTGATCTCAACTCAGGTCTTGATGTCAGGGTCGTGAGTTCAGGCTCCATGTTGGGCTCCCTGCTGGGTATGAAGCCTATTTAAAATAATAAAGCTAGGGATGCGTGGGTGGCTCAGTGGGTTAAAGCCTCTGCCTTCCGCTCAGGTCATGATCCCAGGGTCCTGGGATCGAGCCCCGAGTGGGGCTCTGCTCAGCAGGGAGCCTGCTTCCCTCTCTCTCTGCCTGCTTGTGATCTCTGTCTAATAAATAAATAAAATCTTTTAAAAAATAATAAAGCTAGACACTCGGCAAGACTTTTGGGAAGGTCATGCTGGTGGCATGAATTGGAGGGGTCCCGAAGGAGATGTGAGGTAGGGAGGAGGCTGTCATTCTCTGAGGAAGGAAGCTTAGGTCGAGGAGGTGCCTGTAGAGTATGGAGTGACATGTTCTTTTAGACGGGTGAAGTGGTTTCCTTCAGGAAGGCCTGGAGGACATCATTCAGGGTCATTGGTATCTGTGTGGTCCCTGAAGCCAAAACCCGGAGAAGGCCTCTCAGGAGGAGGGTGAGGAATGAGCAGAAGGCTGTGGTGTTCTGAAGGGACATTGCCTGTAGCAGGTGCCCAAGAGGAGCACAGGAGGGAGATGGAGACAGATTTGAGGGGAACTTGATGGATCTCACACCTGGGAGGGAGGGGCAGTAGTAGCCTAGGGCTCCTGAGCTATGTGAGTGAGGGGCAGTGGGCATAGAGGCATGGGTGGGTAGCCCAGTGGGCTGAGCCTGAGCACACCTGGGCTCTGGCTCCCAGAGGCCTATTCACAGTGGGGACACAGGTCAGCCGAAAGGAGTGCAGATGGGGCCTTTTGGCTCAGGACTTGCTGACCATCATTTGTCCTTTAGAATGGACCTCATTTCTTTGACATTCTCTTTTCTCTGCAGCTTACGCTTATTCCAGAAGTTTGATACATTCCGGATTCTGGTTTGTGGTGGGGATGGCAGTGTTGGCTGGGTTCTCTCTGAAATCGACAGCCTCAATCTTCATAAACAGGTACGTGGCCATGTAGGGGCCCAGCCAGGGGAGAGTGATGCTCTGGTTCCGTGATGCTCCTTGTCCCCTTGGCAGGGTGTGGCGAGGGTCTCAGAGGGAAGAGCGGGCAGCCTGATGGCATCACAAGGCTTAGGAGCTGTGCTGTAGGAATGGGAACATCACAGTTAGAAGTGAAGGGAGCTACGAAAGAAATTCCAGTCCTTGGAGTTCCCAGGCAGGAGCAAGTTGGGTGGGACTGCCATCCCATGGCGCCCCACTGGCTTCTGTTGGGTAGTGGTAGAATCTGCTGCTCGCGGGGAGAGAGCAGAAGTAGACGAGAACGTTAGGTCACTGGATTCACTGGACTTAATGTCTTTTTTTTGTTTTGTTTTGTTTTGTTTTGTTTTCATTGCTATTAAATTAAAAATAGATTTTCCTGTTTGGAAAACAAAAAAAATGTTCACTGATTTTCCACTTTGCTCCATCATCCTCATTTCCCACCCCCCAGCATTAACCACTGCCACTAACATTTCAGTGACTCTCTTTTAGACCTTCTGTCGACATGTATATATAGTGTAAGATATGATGCTGTTTTAAACAGATTCACATTACCCATGGTCCTGTTACTGTGTTTTGCCTTGTGCCGCTCATCAGTAAATAGAGAGCCTTGTGATGGTTTTCTGTTGGCGGAGCCGTGTGGCCCAGGTTGTCTTGCCTTCCTGCTCTGTGCAGGCTGAGGTTGCTCTCAGTCGGGGCTGCGCCAGTTTCCCTTCCTTATGCTGCAAAAGCTGTCCCTTCCCCTTCACTGTCTGTTGCTTATCTTCTTAGTTTTGCCTAAGTAGACAGAAAAGGTAGGCTTGACTTTTATTTCTTCAGTACTGATGAAGTCAAACATCTCGGTTAACTATGAATTTTTAGATGAATCAGGTGTTCATGTTTTTTGCCTAGTTTTCTGTTATGATATTTACCTTTTTAAAACATTTGATTTCTAAGAATTATTGTTATATTAGGAATATAAATTTCTCGTTGGTCCTATTTTTCCTAGTTTGTCATTTGCTTTCAACATAGGTTTTTCAAATCTTCACCCTGACTTGGGCATGTTTTTCAGAGATGTAGCCTTGTCTCCTGACTCTTAGTGTTGCTGGTCCTAGTAGGTGGGTGGACTTCTGTTGTCTGTGGTGAGCCCTGGGCCTGGGGATGATGCCGAGAGGTGGCCCATCTGAACCGGGCCTGTGCAGGTGGACTGCTCCGCTCAGGCACATACTGCCCCCTAGTGGTGAAGGTGGACTAGTACACTTGGGTCCAGGATTATTTACAAAGTTCATTATCAGGAGTCAGGAAGCCAGGGAGGCCAGTCATCTGTTTACATCCATTTGGCTGAGTTCACTGAGCATCCATCTTTGGCTTCTCTGTGGCACTTGGTCCTGGTCACTCCCCCAGTTGCGTGGCTTCCCTGAGATCCCACCCTCACCCTTTCTCTGTTTCTCTTTTTCCTGGCTGCTCTCTGTTCTGCTTCCCTGCCTCAGAGTGCCTTTGATCTGGCGTTTTCAGCACAGAGCCTACTGCTCAGCCCTACCCAGCCTGCATTTCTTTCCCTGGAGTCTGAAAATACCGTCCACCAGACATCTAAGCCAGAAATCTGACAGTCGTTCTGGATTCTTCCCTCGCCCTCCGTCATGTTGTAGTTAAATCACTGGCATTACACTCCAGTGTCCAGGCCATCTCCTGTGTGCTGCTGAGTACACCTCACCTGACCCCGGGCCTCTGTCCATCTAGGCCTCTGTCCGGCTGCTCCTCACTCAGGGCCTTCCCCACGGGCAGTTTTGCACACTCACTCTCATTCATTCTAACTGAGTGTTCTTTGGTGGCTCCTTGGCTTTCGGATAAAGTTCAGACTTAACACAGTTTATTGGAGCTCCTGGTGTGGCTCCTTCATCTCTGTTTCTCTAACTTCCTCACTCCTGATGGAGCAGGTGGGTCACCTCTCCACCTGAATACCACTGTGTCTTCAGTGTGAAGCCTGCTCCTTTTCTTTAAGGCTCTGGCACCGGGTCCTCCCTGCATGGTGTGCTGGGCCTCCTTGTCCTTGCAGAGGACTAACTGTGCTTCCACACGCTGCATGTGGAGCTGGAGGCTGAGTTCTTGGGCATCCAGCATATAGGGAGCTCTCTGAGCCCATACTGGCCCGATGAGAGTTCCAGCTGGAGGCCAGACCTGAGCAGTACACACTGTTACTCTGGGGAGGGTCAGGTGGAAGGCTGGAGGCCGAATGTGGGGGCGTGCTCAGGTTTGGTGACTAGACTGTTGATGTCCTGGCTCCTGTTTTGTTTTTTTTTTAAGAAACATATAATGCATTTTTAGCCCCAGGGGTACAGGTCTGTGAATTGCCAGGTTTACACACTTCACAGCACTCACCATAGCACATACCCTGTCCAATGTCCATAACCCCACCACCCTCTCCCTACCCCCCTCCCCCCGGCCACCCTCAGTTTGTTTTGTGACATTAAGAGTCTCTTATGGTTTGTCTCCCTCCCAATCCCATCTTGTTTCTTTTATTCTTTTCCTACCTCCCAAACCCCCCACATTGCATCTCCATTTCCTCATATCAGGGAGATCATATGTTAATTGTCTTTCTCTGATTGACTTGTTTTGCTAAGCATAATACCCTCTAGTTCCATCCACGTCATCGCAAATGGCAAGATTTCATTTCTTTTATGCTGGTCCCTGTTTTTGATAGGACTTAGAAGCCAGGAGTGAAATGACACTAGTGATGTTTTTGCAAGCTGATCCTGGCATTAGTGAGTAAGATGTAGTGGATAGAAAGGTAGTGGGGGAGCTCAGAGAATGATTCTCTATAGAGAAAGGGACAGGATTGTGGCCAGAGCAGTGAAAATGGGAAGGAAAGGAGTTTCGAAAATTTGTATCAGAGAGATCGTAGAGGATTAAGTGTCAAGGTGAGAAATGGGTATGGGAGAGGGCTCAGATGGTTCTGTAATCTCTCAGCTTAGAAGACCCTCGGTGGTCTTCTGTGGGCTCTGCCTAGATTATGGGAGCCCACCCATCTTAGAGGAGAATCAAACTGAACTTAGCTGCCTGTGTAGGTAATGAGGATGTTTAATGCCGTGTCTTCCCCTCTGTCCTGCCAGTGTCAGCTGGGAGTGTTGCCCCTTGGCACAGGGAATGACCTGGCTCGAGTGTTAGGCTGGGGCTCAGCCTGTGACGACGACACCCAGCTCCCGCAGATCTTGGAAAAGCTGGAACGAGCCAGCACCAAGATGCTGGACCGGTGAGTGGTGGGCGTTCTTGTGCCACACAAGGCAGGTCACCTGACCAGGTGTTCTCAGTCTGGACTCCCCGGAGAACGTAGGTCCTATGCACCCATTTGTAGAAGTTGGACCTGAATGAGAATGATTGAATCAGTGTTTGCACCTGAAACTAATATGAACACTGGACAAGAATTACACTTTGGTAAGAAACATGAAAGAATCAGATCTGGGATGTAAATCCCTGCCCTGTCACTGAGAGTTGCATGAACTTGAGTATTTTACTCAGTCTTGCTGTGTCTTAGATTCCTTGTTAGGAAAAGAAGAAAATCCCAGCTACCTTGCGGGGGTGTTGAGAGATGGAGAGTTAATTCATTTGGTAAATTCAGCTAGAGTTTGTTGAAAAAAAATTACACCTGATTAGGAATTCTTTTATTCTGGTAGTTTCTAACTTTTCATCAGATTATGCAGAAGGTAAAAGCAACCAGAATAGGTGAGGAACCGGGCCTGTGTGCTCGGGTACGGGGAGGCCTTGGGGTGTTGGAGAGGGCGGCTCTGCCCCCTGTGGACACTGTGAGCAGAGTCAGCCTTATCACAAGGCAGGGCAATCCCGTTTCTCCATGTTCTGTTCCCAGAAGAATCTGAGTTCTGGGTAATTGTCCTGGGTAAATTTAAAAATACTTTGGCATCCTTTTTGAGTGAGCTACTTTTAGTTCTGAGCTAGAAGTGGGAAATCCCACTAAGCACATGCCTGTGGGAAATTGGTCTCACTGAAAACGCTTCAGGGTCTTGGGAAGGATCCTGCAGTTGCGATTGGCAGTGTGATTTTGAGCACACTCTGGCTGCCCCTGCTGTGTCTTCTCTCTTTAAGGACGGTGTCTGTGCCTTTGGAGCCTGTGAAATGCTCACACCTGGGGAGCTGGCTGCTGGCCGGGTCAGGGGGTGGGGGTGTTGGGGAGGTTTAGCATTCTGCAGAAGGGGAGCCCTTCTCTCGCGGAAGCAGGTGTTCCTTCCTGGGATCCCTTTCCCCTCCTTCAGGAGGGCTGTATGCCTTACTGGTTGTGACGCTTGTTCTCAGTTATGGGCCACAGAGTGGAGAGAAAGGGCTTCCAGATAAAGTCAGACTGTTAGCTTCCCAGGGGCTGGGCTAACCTGCTGACGGCTGCCTCCCTGTGTGCAGGTGGAGTGTCATGGCTTATGAGACCAAACTCCCGCGGCAGGCCTCCTCTTCCATGGGCACCGAAGACTTCAGTGAGGGCTCTGAGGTATTTGCTGTCGCCCCCACCGGGCACCATCTTACCGGCCCACTCAGCAGTTCAGGCCTCGTCCCCTGCCCTTCGGTGATGAGCCTCTCTTTAAATGTCCAGCCCTAGGTTAGACCCGCAGAGGTGTGGGCTCAGCCCCAGGTGGCACCGGAGCTGAGTGAATTCCGACTACCTTGTGGGCTTTGGGGTCATCTGGGGGGCTTCCTGGGGTTACTCCAGCATTTGGGGTCCCTTGTGACGACTTAGGACTTCCTGCTCTCACAGCGTACATTCCCAAGACTGCTCCTGTGCGGCCATCGTCCCCACTAGGCCCCAGGCTCCCTCTCAGGACCCACCTTCTCTAGGCCCCCCTTCGCCTTGCTGCCCTTGTGGTCAGCCTGTGCTAGTTCAGGGTTCAGCTCTTCTCTTCATTTTGTGGGACTTAATGGTCCCCTCAGGGCCTAGATTTTGCCCAGACCAGTGCAGCACTGTGCTCCTCCCCCTGGGCAGGCTGGCTGCTGGCTGAGTGGAGAGAATGCTCTGCCAAGGGCTGTCTTTCCATCGGGAGGGTCAAGGACAGTGGGCTAGGGCAGCGGTCAGCAAACGATGACCCCCCCAGCTCCAGGCTGCCCATGCCTGCTCGGACCTGGCCGACGAGCAAAGAATGGCTTGTACGTTTTGAGGAAGAATACAGACTGCAAAGTCTGAAATATTTACTGTCTGGCTGGCCCTGGGCTTGAGCCTCAAAGGTTTGTCACATGGTAACCCCCATTAGCAGGTGGAGGTGAGTGGTGACGGGGTCCTTTACACTGAGAGGAGAGGGGCCAGGGCCAAGTCCTGACCAGAAAGAGAAATGTGTTGTCCACTGGGAACAGAGCCTCAGTTAAGGGGGCTTGCCTGTTGGCCTCGCTGCCGTGAGTCCCCAGGATTGAAGACTGCAACTCCTAGCGTGGACTGGGGATGTGTAGTCAGACTAAAGTGGCGCAAGCTCTCTGCGCTTTGGCTCCACGTGGTCTTTTTTGTTAAAATCTGTCTGTTCCCAGCTTGAGGAAGCTTTGAAATCTTTCAGCCGCACTGGCAAATCTCAGGTTGGCACGTGAAGGAAGCGGATGCCCCAGGCTAGCCGGGGATGAGGGTGAGTGTGCTGTGAGCTTCCGGTCATGCCTCCCTGTCTTGGGGTAACTGTAGGTGCAACAAATTCTCTTCTATGAAGACTCGGTCGCGGCCCATCTTTCTAAAATCCTGACGTCCGACCAGCACTCGGTGGTGATCTCCTCAGCTAAGTGAGTGCCCGGCAGCCTCGGGGGAGCCAGGGGTCAACCTCGCAGGGCGCCTGGTTGCCAGGCAGAACTTGCCCTGGAAGTGTCTTTCCACGTTTCCTCCTACAGAGTGCTCTGTGAGACAGTGAAGGACTTCGTGGCTCGGGTGGGAAAGGCCTACGAGAAGACCACCGAGAGCTCGGAGGAGTCAGAGGTCATGGCCAAGAAGGTTTGTCCCTGTGCCCCTGGGCAGGAGGGTGTGGGACAGAGAAGCACTCCGCCCCATTCCGTTTGTTTTCCTCCAGTGCTCTGTCCTGAAAGAGAAGCTGGACTCTCTCCTCAAGACCCTGGATGATGAGTCCCAGGCCTCTTCCTCCCTGCCCACCCCGCCCCCCACCATTGCGGAGGAGGTGGAAGATGGAGATGGGGCGGGCAGCGGCTGTGGCTCCACAGGGGACCGCTCGGTGGGGTCGGCATGCCCTTCCCGGCCGCAGATATTCCGTCCTCGGGAACAGCTCATGCTCAGAGCCAACAGTCTGAAGAAAGCCATCCGCCAGATCATAGAACACACGGAAAAAGGTAGTGGGTCTCTTAATGATGAAGTAGCTTTCTTCAGTAAGCACTGGGCACTCTGTTTTCCTCCAAACAGGGTGACAAGCAGGAATCCACCATGTAGGTCACAGCCAGACCCCCCAAGGTAACTTGCAGCCTGTGTGGTGGCAGCACCACGTATCCGAGAGCATGCTGGGGAGCATTCTCTATCCTCACCATGCTTGTATCTGATGGAAGGACCAGAGGGAGCAGAAAGTAGAGGGCAGAGCAGGATGGTGCCTCCAGCAGGGGAAGATGTAAACGGGTCCTTGAGTGGGGGACCCGTCCCTGGAAGGGGCCTGGCCTGCGCTAATTGCGGGCCCTTGGTGCAGCTTGGCAGAAGCAGGCAGTAGCAGCAGATGTGGAGGGAGCCTCTTCAAGGGGAGGTGGGGCTGCCCCTGGGGTGGGGAGTGTTCTGAGAAGAGCCTCACACTTGGAGCGGAGGAGCTCTGAGGAGGCCCTAAGGCAAGGGGGGAGGCCTGGGAGAGGTGGGCCTGGCCCTGGGTGGTGGGTGAGGCTGTCAGCTGAGGTCTGGAGAGAGGGGCTGGCACAGGGCACTGCTGTGTCGAGGAGTGGGAGGCCAGGTTAGTGCGAGGTGGTCAGAGCAGTGGGGGGCTCTGAGGGGTCCCAGGCTGGGTCAGCCACTGTATCCCAGGTACTTGGGACCTGGTGGCCAGGCTACTGACTCTCCATGATGAGCCTGGGGACAGTGGGTAGGCAGACCATGTTGGATTAAAGACTGTGCCAGCTGGTTGCTCCCTTTTTCTAGACTTGGTTTCTAAGCTTTGAAGGGAACACTGCAGGTGCAGGGTGACCTGTGGACTTCTTGCGTCCAGGCTCCCTTGCGCTGTGTTGTCCTCAGTTGGTGTGCTCAGAAACCCTCAGAAACCATTTCACCGCATTCCCATTCACCCCAGACCCTTCCCAGCAGACTGTCCTCCTTGTCCTTCAATGAGAAGCATGGGTTGTGATGCCCTCCCCACTCCCACTGCTGTGTGTTGCACCAGCCCTGCTCCTGGCTGACGGTTGGTGGAGGCCCGGTGTGCCCTCATTCTGCTCGCCTTCTCCACATCTTCCAGCCTCTTGGCTCTCCCCTTTTTCCCAGCCTGGCCACGCGGATGCCCAGTGCCTGGCCTTCTTGCAGGTCTGGGAGAACAGTGGGGACAGGGTGGCTGCTTTGGGCTGTGAGCTGAGAGGACGTCTGAAGAGAGCTCATGGAGGCGAGGAGGGGAGCCCGTGTTGCGCAGGAGCTCTGCGGCCCTGCGCCGTCCATGTGCTCTGCTGTCGCGTGCTCAACTGAAGGTGTTCTTTTCTTGCACAGCTGTTGATGAGCAGAACGCCCAGACCCAGGAACAGGAGGGGTTTGCTTTAGGTCTGTCTGAGTCAGAGGAGAAAAAAGACCTGAAGTCAGATGACAGAGTGTGTCCCACCGAGAGCTGCGGGGTTGCAAAGGGCAGGAGCCTCCGCAAAGGTACCAGTCAGTCCTGGTGACCCCATTGCTGTGGTTGGGCCCCTGCCACAGTTGGGAAGTTTTAGGTGCCTTCTCATAATTGCTTTAGCCACTTAGCACTGTAAAGTCATGAACTCACAGCCTGTTTCCATGCACCACCTCCCTTGTCTGGGGAGGGTCCAGCAGGACCCCTATCGGAAGGAGTGTGCTTTCCTCAGAACCTGCCCATACACCCCAGACCCAGGCTTAGGCCTGTGGGTCCTCCTGGTGCACCAGAGGTCCCAACCCAGGGCAGGCACCCCTGGCTGCAGCCAGCCAGACACTGTGTGCCTGTGCAGGTTATTCCAGGCCAGGCTGCCTGGCATTCTGGCCAGGGTACCTCCTAGCTCTGTGGGGTGTTTGCCAGGGGACCCTTATTCCTCCCAGAGCAGCCCTGTAGCCCAGGCTGTTGCTGTGGAGAGATACTGCCTTCCGCACTATGTGCAGCCCCCTCCCTCGGAGCCTGTACACCTGCTGGGAGGTGTCTGCCTAAGCTTTTTACTCAGTGATTGTTACTGCTCTGAGCTCCACACTGCCCATGCATGGACGCCCACAACCCAGACTGTGACCTGGACTCAGCCGGGCCTCCCCATCCCAGTCTTGGCAGCGCCTCTGTCACCCTCCAGATGGCACCCAGACCCACTTACCTCTTGGGCCCCTTCCCATTTCCCCTCCTCTCTCCTGGGCCGCTTGATTTGTTTTATACACTCTGCCAGGGGCTGACCAGGGGCTGACCAGGGGCTGATGACCTTCCCACTCCCCCCAGCCCTTATGACGGTCGTTTCTCTAATGACTTCTCCCAGTGTTTCAGTGATGTTCTATTTTGGATGGTTTTATGGCTTTCTGCTCTGTTTTTGTAGTGTCCAAATCCCCATGTGAGAAGCTGATAAGCAAAGGAAGTTTGTCACTGGGCAGTTCTGCCTCTCTTCCTCCCCATTCAGGAAACCGGGATGGCTTGCCAGCCCTGAACACCAAGATCCTGTTCTCGAGTGAGTGTCCCCTGCAGGCTGGCTGCGTGTGTCTCGGGGCCGGTGTAGGTGGGGCACTAACCTGCCCTCCGGCAAGGTCAAGGCCTGTCGCTTTGCCTGGCGCTGAGTCTGTGGGAATGTGGGGAATGAATGTGGGGAATGTGGGAATGAATGAGACCAGGTCCTTGTCCTATGAGACCAGGGCCTTGTCCTTCAAGAGTTTATATATAGGTCTGTGGGAAACAGAGATTGGGTTTCAGAGTTATGTCATGGCGCATACAGTCCCTTTACTTATCATAAAGGACAGCCAGCACCGAAATCGCTGCCAGAGGCCTTGGGAAGATGTCATCAAGGGCGTGATCCTTGAGCTGGGTCCTCAGGGCTGACTAGGAGTTATCCTGAGTGAGAAGGGAGGAGTGGGTAGGGTGTGATGGGGAGCCAGTCGAGTCATCCTGTCATTTCTAGCATGATTGTAGGAGGCACTACTGGCCACCAGGGGAGTATGTCTCTGTCTCTGCTTTCATTTTGCCCAGGTTAGGGTCGAGGTAATCTTCCCTCCAGAGGGACTGTGGCTATACTCTGTGTCTGCAGAAGGAAGGAGTAGCACAGGGGGTTGAGGTTGCCAATAAGAGGCCCCTGACCAACTTCCTGAGGCCTCCTGGGCCCGGCAGAGTGCACGCTACACCATCTGCTCCCATAAAGTGATTTGGTAATTTCTAGGTGAATCTCAACTGAACAGAGAGAAAATTTCAGAAGTCCATGGGAGATGAGGCTAACAAGATATATTTGGTTAATCAGAGGCATAATTGTCACCAGAAGGGGTTAATTGGCAGAATGTTTAAAATCAGAGCTTCATTTCTGCCTTAATGTTTATGAGTTAAAATTTGTAAATTGGAACAGGTTCCTTGGGGGTTCTGGTCACTCGGGGTGTTCCCTGCCGTACGATTCAACGTTTAGGGTTACTTTTACTGAGAGATTATTTCGGGGGAGCTTCTCGCATGTAATGAGAACTGTCTTTGTAAACTCTTCTTTACCGTGTCTCCAGGTGGTGGTTTTTGCCACCTGGTGTGTTTGTTTTTGCTCTGTGAATAACGATTTATAATGGTGATTTTTGACCTGAAATACTTAATTGTCAAAATTTGGATCTGTTTATACGTCCTTTAGAAATAATTTAATTGCAGTAATGTTTGAAGAATATGTGTTTCTTAGTCTGGAAGACATGAGCTTCTCTTAATTCAGTGAATCCTGACTTACTCTCTTCCCGTTTCCTCCTTACAGATGTGCGGGCTGGGATGTCTGGTTCCTTGCCTGGAGGTTCTGTCATCAGTCGCTTATTAATTAATGCTGATCCCTTTAACTCGGAACCAGAAAACCTGTGAGTATGGGGGTAAACCAGGAGAGCATGTTGTTAAAGGAATGTTGGAGTGCAGAAAACAGATTTGGAATTGGCTGCAGGAATTCATGTACAGTTGACTAGGTGATCCTTTTCCAGCTTCGTTAGCTGATAAGGAAAACTTGGAAATTGTGATACCTCAGCTAAGCGTCTGGTTGGAAACTTCCTGTGATGGGTGTAGCCTATCCTGGCTCATCCTAGCTTCCCGCACGGGTCCTGCCTCAGTTGTTACTGAACATCCCCCAGGGTCTGAGGTTTCAGCAGGTTCAGAAGCTTCTGCTGGGAGCTGGCTTGGCCCTTGTTCTTCATTTGCTCCCCAGGCCCCCAGCTGGCCCTGCATTGGTGCCTTGTCTTGACACCCTTCCTTTCCCCGCTCTCCCTTGTTGGTGCTGCAGGGGCCTAGGTTCTGGGGCCAAATCTAGGAGATACTGTCCTGGGTTTGGGATTGCAGGGAGGAAGGCTCCAGGGCTGCCCTGTGGGCTGGTGCCGTGTCCTCTGCCCTGCTGCTCAGGCACTGAGGACTCTGATGCGGCAGTTCTTGTGTGTATGGAGGCCGGTTCTTGTGTCTGGAGACACACGTATTTGAAAACCTGGTCTTCTAGGTTTTCCCTTTTGCTGGCTGATAGCAAGGTCTGGGCGGTGTGGCTGGTGGCAGTGGGTTGAATGTTACTGGCCACATGTGTCTGGTGTGGTGAAGGGTGACAGGAATGTGAAGCTTTGCACTGGCTCGGGGGCTTCTGGAGAACGGAGCCAGACGTGTGCAGAGCGGCCTTGGTTCAGACACCTGCTGCCTGATGCTGGCCTCGTCCCAGACCTGACACTGCTGTGTGCCTGCCCCTCACTCCGCCATCCTGCTCTGGTCCTTACCCTCCCCAACACCTTTCCTCAGGCCAGAGCCCAGCCTTCCATGAGCAGTACCCACATGGCCTCCAAAGCTAGATTCTTCATTTGTTCCCTTTGCCTGAGATCACTGAAGTGCCACATCTGGCAGCTTAGGCGTCTGTGTCTTTTCCTCTTGCTCTCTTCATGTAGAGCGAGTCTCACCTGGAGAGATAGGCCGCTCTTCTCCCTCCATGTGGGGTGGCACGTCAGGGCCTGACTCAGGGGCCCCCAGACTTGTCATTCTGCCTTTGCCTGCAGTGGCTTCCGGGGCCTGGCTGCCTCCTACTTCCCAGGTCCCTGTGCCCAGTTTCTCCATTCTCCTTCCCTTGTCCCCATGCTGTTTTTCTGAATCGGATCCCTCCCTTTTCCTAGGACCTATAAATACTGGTCAGCATGTCATGTGGTCTTTTGCTCAGAAAACAGTTCTGTCCTGAGCTTTGCTCTCACTAAGCTGTCAGGCACTTGGATTAGATGTGTCATAAAAACACATCCATGGGGTGATTGCTTCTCAAAGCAGACTTCAAACGCCTGTGAACCTTAAACGTGGTGGTGTTCTGACCCCCCAGGCGGTATTCCCTGGGGAGTTTGTGGGGGAACAGCCAGCAGGCGTGCCAGGCATGTACTTTTCTCCTTGCTGTTTTCTCCGGGTGGAGGCTCTGTGCTGCCCTGGAAGGAGAGGAGGGTCCATGGAGCCCTTTTGTGACCCTGCAGTCATGATGATTGCAGGGGGAGGACGGAGGCTGGGAAGCTGGAGTGAATTGAGTCTTGTCAGTGGCAGACGCAGAGAAGGGAGGTGTTGCCATGGGTGCTGGGATAGACGTTTTCGCATTTGGAGGTGGCTTTGATTGGGCATAGGGATGTTTGAGGCATGTTCTGAGACCCACAGTTGAAGCTGTGGGAGTATATGGCTGTAGTACCGGCGGGCTTCACACTGCTCCTGGGGGCGTGAGATGACGTGGCTGCTCCGGGAAATGGTCTAGCAGTACCCCAAAGCCCAGGTTCCGCGTGACCCAGAGTGCCACTCCCAGGGCCACACATGAGAGGAGGGAGACCGCGTCCACACCAGTGTGTGTATTGGTGCTCACGCATCCCCAGCGGAGTGCTGGCCAGCCATCGGGAGGGATGAGGCCCTGAGCACGGTTGAGCCCTGAAAACGTTATGCTCCGTGAAAGGAGCCAGATGCAGAGGGCCGTGCACTGTGGCTTCTACTTCTGTGGAACTTGCAGAGTAGGCACAGCCTGGAGACAGCAGATTTGTGCTTGCCAGGGCTGGGGAGGGTTTGGGGGCTGATGGAGGAGGAGGGCAGCTTGCTTCTGGGGTGATGAGATGTCCTAAAATGGATAGTAGTGATGATGACTTCATCGAGGAGGTTAAGAATCACCAAGTCCTATGTTCTAAAGGGGTAGGTTGGGTGGCCTGAGAATTCTAGGTCAGTACAGCTGCTCCTGAAGAGCAGGCCTGAGTTTCGCCCTCAGGGAGAAATGCTTGGAGGTCGGGAGGCTGCCAAGTGACCTGGGATGGTTCTCACTGGTCGGAAACCCCCATTGCAGAGAGTATTACACAGAGAAGTGCGTCATGAACAATTACTTTGGCATTGGCCTGGATGCGAAGATCTCCCTGGACTTCAACAACAAGCGTGATGAGCACCCGGAGAAGTGCAGGTAGGCGGTGGCATGTGTGCACACCTGCCCTTTGCATCGTCCTCGCTTCTCCCTCCCGGGAGTGAGGTGACTTCTGGAGTCAGCGAGATAGAGGGTGTGCAGAGTGCAAAGGCAGAAGGCGTATGTAAAGCCCGAGTGCCTTGTTGTCCAAAATGGAGGTGCTTTTATGAGATGTGGGTGGAACCAGGTCAGAGTCCAGGAGGCTGGCCTGGAGGAGGTTTCCACCCCTCGGGCTTGAGTGGTGGGGCAATTCCACATGGGGAAAGCGAGTGACTGAGTCAGTCAGAGGGTCCAAGTCTCCGGACAGTTGTAAGTTCACGGTGATGCTATAAAGGGGCAGGTGGACACACCTCAGGACTTGCTCTGGTGATCACCCAAGTCGTGTGTAGTTGCAGATTTCTCGGAAAACAGAATCGAACGTAAGAATTCAGGAAAACTTTGAGCTCTGGGGCTCGTGAAGTAGAGGAGACTGTCTCCGAGGCCCCAGGGACATCTCTGTTTTACAGCTCATGGTGGTGAGCCTGAATCATTCAAAAGTCCTAGTTAGTTAAAAAAATAGCTGAAAAGGGAATTACAGTGCACATAATTTAACAGAGTAAAATAAGTGAACAGAGTCATGCATCATACAGTTTTAGAACCGTGGGACCCTGATAGGATACTCCCTAAGTTTGTAGCAAGAGCTTTGAAAAGGTCTAAGAGGAATTCCATTTCTAGGAGTCTATCCTAGAGAAGGAACTGGAAATGTTTGCAAAGAGGTGTGTGCAAAGGGATGACTGCCACGTGATTTATAGAGCCCGGGAGTGGGAAGTGGCTGGGTTCCAGCAACCATGGGGAGTGGGAAGTGGCTGGGTTCCAGAGACCATGGGGAGTGGGAAGTGGCTGGGTTCCTGCGTCGGTGGGAAGGTGCCCCGCTGGGGTCAGTCCTGCCTCGAGACACAGGCTGCAGGGCCAAGTGAACAGAGTTGGTCAGGAGACTGTAGACCGGCTCTTTCACCTGTAAGCCAAATACCTTGAGAAGACTGGGGAAGTGACTTCTCAAGCACTTCACTGGGGAAGTGCACTGAAGTTTGTCATCACCAGTGCATACAGATGTGGGGATTGTGAAGATTATTTGCTGCTTTGTGCTTTTCTGCACTTCCCAGATTTTCTGTGATAAGCATACTTTTATAGCTAGAAAAAAAATCATTATTGGTTTGTTTTTTTTTTCTTTTTTTTGGTGAGGTTCTGTAATGTCTGTAAGTTACTTTTTTGGGAGTATTTTTCAGCAGAATTTTCCATCAACAGATGTTTTTCTTTATGCATATCTCACACATAAAGAGGAACTGTCCTTCCTTCCCTCGCGGTGTCTGTGCTGCATCTGACCGGCGTGTGACCAGCAGCTCGCGGCAGCAACTGTAGCTCCCTGTGTAAAGAGATTTGCGATCCTGTCCATTCTTTGCTTTCCACCTGCAGGAGTCGGACCAAGAACATGATGTGGTACGGAGTTCTTGGAACCAAAGAGTTGCTGCACAGAACCTATAAGAACCTAGAGCAGAAGGTCCTCCTAGAGGTGAGCAGGAGGGTCTCCTGCAGCTGCAGGTGCTTAGGCCCGTCTGGTCTCCTCTTAGCCTTTCTCCAACCTGGGTGGGGGCTCCCTTTGCCCTTTTGGTCCCTCAGTGAGAGCTCAGCTGTGGCCGTGGCCTCCTCAGCCCGGCGTGGGGGTAAGGGTGGGGGCAGGGAGGATTGCTAGTGAGGAAGGACCAGGTTGATGCCATGTGTCTTTTTTTCTTTTTTCCGGCATTTCTGCTGCGCAGTGTGATGGGCGACCCATCCCACTCCCTAGCCTCCAGGGGATTGCTGTCCTCAACATTCCCAGCTATGCCGGAGGGACTAACTTCTGGGGGGGCACCAAGGAAGATGATGTACGTACTGGGATCCTGGGTGGCATGGCCCCAGGTGGGTGTGGGTAATTCCTTCAAGGAGCATCCACCACTTCAGGCCTTGATGGAGTACTCCACCTCTTAGGGGGGCTCTGTTAGTGGTGCAGAGGTATGGATGGATCTCCTCCCCTGTGCTGTCAGTTGGGGTACAGTGGAGAACAAGACAGACAGCTACCCCTGTCCATGAGAAGAGAAGCTGAACAGGACAGATGTGGTCAGGGTATAGGTGTGATGCAGAAACCAGGCCTGACTCCAATTTGGGGCAGTCTGGGAAGGCTTCTCAGAGGAGGGGACATCTACACTGAGACCTGAAGGAAGACAGGGTGGGCTGGGTCAGGTGAGGGGAGATGTGGAGTGGGGAGGCTGTTCTAGGGAGTTGCTGGAACAGTGTATGTGATGGCTCATTGGTGGGATAGGATGTGGCTCGGAGAAGGTCCCTTGACGGTGTGCAGTGAGTGGAATGCAGACAGGTTAGAGCCCATGTAGGGTTGTGCCATCCAGGGAAACTATGCTAAGACCTGTGGGAGGCACTAATGGCCTCTAACCAGGGGCGTGGTCTCCTTCCTACATAAGAGCTAACAGAAATCATGAACGTGAACTACACACTGGAGATGCTCTGGTAGCTGTTGAAAGCACTGGTCATGCGTCACCTCGGTCCTCATAAGAACACACCAGGGTTAGCCCTGGTTCACAGATGATGGGGCTGAGGACAAGAGAAGTTAAGTGACTTGCTCGAGGTCACGCTGCTAGTCAGTGGCAACTCAGAGATTTGATTCCCAGAAGCTGGTCCTAGAAACCCCCTCAGTAATGCATTTGCCCCACAGCTGCCTCTCAGTTAGGACACACCACCCCCTGGTAGTACCCTGCCTATAACCAGAGCAGCGGCCTGGAGAGGGAGCACAGAGGGGTGTGTGGGGAAGTTCGGAGCAGAGGTCCGCTCTTAACACTGGTCCTTGCAGACTTTTGCAGCTCCGTCGTTCGATGATAAGATCCTCGAGGTGGTAGCTGTGTTTGGCAGCATGCAGATGGCCGTCTCTCGTGTCATTAAACTGCAGCATCACCGAATCGCCCAGGTACCAGCCATGGTCTTGCAAGTGGGAGGGACCTGGGAGGCAGTCTGGCCCGGACATGTTTGGAGAGACAGGGCCTGGGCCAGAACCAGTCTCTTGCTTCAGTGCTCTCCTTGCACAGAGCCCAGAAGAATGGACGGTTTTCCAGGACCACCCACGGCCCTGCCTCCTGGCCCAGAGCCCTTCCTCACCTGCTGTATTTGGACAGTTAAATGACACTCTTTCAGAATTGGGGCCTACTGAATCCTGCTTGAGCTCCCTGCTCTGGCTTTCTCTGTGGGTGCACTTTACCTTCTGTCCCCATCTGTTGAGGTGGGATGAGATGAGACAGGCCTGACCGAACTCGGCCTGAGCCTGTGGCTTTCAGCAGCCACATACTGAGTTTGGGACCAGAGGCCAAGCAGTGAGCAGTGGAGAAAGCATGGTCTTCCTGCTGCTCTAAGGCCCAGCTGGAGAGGGGAAATAGGAGGAGGCTCCCCTAGTACTTATTTCTGGTGATGGGTAAGGGAGGGCAGTGCTCTTATGCATAAGGAAGTGGGGAGTTTGATAACCTAGCCCACCCAAACCCCACGCATTGACTTTCTAGTCCTTCTGGCCTCATTCTGCCCCCATGTAGGGTAGGGTGTTTGAATTTTATGATTTTAACTCTTGGGCATTATTTTTTGTTGAAAAGAGAAACAGTGAGTCATTAACCACTTGTTGGGAGGGCTTTACCCTGTTCTGGGAGTGTTTGCCATGTGCACAGGGCCCTGTGGCTCTTGCTGGGCGTGAGTCCCACCCTGGGCCTGGTGCTTGTGCCTGACCACTGAGGTCTCCTCACTGCGGTCTCAGATGCAGTGCTGGGTGATGGGGTGGCGGAGGTGGGACAGACCCGGGGGCTTCATGAGCTGTGCCCCGGCTGGGGATGCTCTGACCGCAGCGGTGGTCGGCAGGGGGCGTGGTGTCCCCCCAGACATCAGCTACTGGGTGCAGGGGCACATGGGATAGGAAGGCTCCTGCAGTGCTGGGATACAGCCTCTTAGCTCCTTGGTTCCACGCGGTGCACGAGTAACGCCTGTGGTGTTTGTTCAGTGTCGCACGGTGAAGATTTCCATCCTGGGGGACGAGGGCGTGCCTGTGCAGGTGGACGGAGAGGCCTGGATCCAGCCTCCAGGATACATTCGGATTATCCACAAGAACCGGGCACAGACGCTCACCAGAGATAGGGTAAGAAAGGCTGCCTGTGGGAAACCGGAGAGAACACACTGGTCCCAGGGCTCACCTGCAGGCACACGTGTGCACCTTCTCAAAGAAGTCCTGAGTTTCTAGTGTTTTGTCCTAGGAATTTACTTTTGTTAGACACAGAGTTTAAGGGAACAGGGGTGTAATTTCCAGGACTACTTCCCCTCCTCGGTGTGAAACCGAACTCTGTCTCTCCCTTTCTGGCTGTTGTCCAGTGACTATCCCAGCAGTGTTTGCTGTTGGGCACCTGCTTGCCTCTCGAGAGAGCAGTGCATGGTGTGATGGTGCGTCCTGTGCCCTAGGCATTTGAGAACACCCTTAAGTCCTGGGAAGACAAGCAGAAGTGTGAACTTCCTCGCCCTCCGTCGTTCTCTCTGCACCCGGAGATCCTGTCCGAGGAAGAGGCCACCCAGATGGACCAGTTTGGGCAGGCGGCGGGAGCCCTCATCCACAGGTGGGCCCTCGCCTTCTCTGTGCGGTCAGCCTCCTGCAGCTGGAGCCCCTGGGCCCCTGACGTCCTCGGGGCTGCACGGTCACCGCTAGGGTGCAGGCGTGGCGTCCCTCCTCTGGGGCACATGTGCCAGTCTGCCTCCTTCATCAGGGCCCAGCTGGGGTTTCTGCGGGCCCTGGGCTTTGGTTCGTTTCTGCTCACTGAGTTGCAGAGATTGCTCGGAGTTCATGTAGCTGGAAGCTTAAAATCCACTGGTGTTGTCACTGTCTCAGGTTCTTCAGAATAGTCCTGTTACTGCCTCTTCTACTTCATCCCAGAGAGCAGGTTTGTTACCAAAAAACAAACCCTGTAGTTATTAGGAAAAAAACAAAAACCACCAATACCCAAAGGCATTTCCTTATCTTAATCTGCTTTTGAGAAGTGGCTCCTGGAGCCACTGGGGACGACCTTCTGCATGGTGGTCTCCCTCTGCCACTGTCCATTCTCCCCACCTGCCTGGGTGCCGGCTGCCGTTGGGCCTCGCTCTGAAAGGGTCGTTCAGCCTGGTGACCTGTGCCCTCTCAGTTGCCAGATCCCTTGACCCTCTTCGGCTGCTGTCTGGTTCTGGTTTTCAACTGTATTTCCCTTCCCTGGTCGCCCCCTGAGGCCGCACACTGGCCCGGTGCTCCTTGACTTTGCCTCTGTGCTGCTCTGTGGCTTCCTCCTCCTCTCCCCTTGCCGGGAGCAGTGCCGCCCTGTGGGCTCTAGGCTCTGTGTGCCCTTCTGGGCGGTTCTTCTGCCCTTTCCCCTGGCATCCCGCTCTTGGTCTGTGGGTTGGTAGCTCTCTTGGGATTCCTGTAGTTCACTTCTGGTTCCATGCCTCCTTCTGGGTACCCACCCTTGAAAGCATGTCCTGTGCTGTGTCCTCTGTCTCAAGTAGCCGGCACCACTTCTTGCCTCCCCTGCCCCTGTGACCAGATCAGTATCCCGGCTTGATGACTTCCCTTCTTACGTTCTTTCTCAGTTCCTTGCTGTATAACAGGCTTCTGCTTTTCTTCTCTCTCATTCTTGTCCCCTCAGAGTCTGTGCCAGCCCCACGGGTGGGGACTTGCCATCTCATTGTCTTGTTTAAAGTCCAGCAGCTTGGGGATGCCTGGGTGGCTCAGTTGGTTAAGCGCTGCCTTCGACTCGGGTCATGATCCCGGCGTCTTGGGATTGAGTCCCACATCGGGCTCCTTGCTTGGCGGGGAAGCCTGTTTCTCCCTCTGTCTCTGCCTGCCATTCTGCCTGCCTGTGCTCACTCTCGCTATCTCGCTCCCTCTCACAAATAAATAAGTAAAAATCTTTAAAAAAAAAAAATTAAGTCCGGCAGCTGCTCCTAGTTTTCCCCAGGGTAGGACAAGTGGTTCCCCATCCTCCTTCCCTGACTTGTGTGCTCCCTCTGTCCCTGGTGCTCTTGCTATGTCTGACCCTGTCACCACCCCCTATTCGTGTGGGTCCCTCAGGCCAGGGGCTGCTGCCTGGGGCCATGTCCTGGAGTCTCAGCCTTTTGAACCAGGATCATCCTCATAGAGAAGGGTCCTATCATCCTCATTTATAGAGCAGGGAGGCAAAGTCCCCTCTAAGGAACAATCAGCTGTCTCCACACAACAGGCCTGCAAACCATGCTTCCTGTCAGCTTGCCATTTTACAGGGTATGAGTATCATTTTGGGTATTTTCCTCCCTGGTTGAGTTTCTGGAGAAACTTGGAGTTTGGTATCCCATTTCCCCTCTAAGACCTGCTCTGTTCCCTGTTGGCTGGGCTGTGTCTGTGTTGGCCCTCTGGGCTGGACCGGGCCTGTGTCTGAGCGAGGTGACATGATAGGCTGCCCCTTCATCTGGTCTGATGAGTGCTGTGTTTCTTTCTCTCTAGTATCCGGGAGATCGCTCAGTCCCATCAAGACATGGAGCGGGAACTTGCCCACGCCGTCAATGCCAGCTCCAAGTCCATGGACCGAGTGTATGGCAAGCCCAGAACCACAGAGGTGCCTGTGCTTCTCAGGTTTTGCTCCTCTGGAGTCCTGTAGCTCGTGGGCCTTCTACATGGGTGTCCTTCTGGTTCCTCTCAGGGTCTGAACTGCGGCTTTGTCCTGGAGATGGTGAACAATATTCAAGCCCTGTGCAGGGAGACAGCACTGCTCCTGGCCGGGAGGGTGGCTCTGGTAAGCTGGGGGGCTGGCCCGTCACTGGGCATGCACTAGTGCCCACTGTGCAGGCGGCAGCAGGTTTCAGCCTGGAGCTCCTGGCCTTAGGAATTCTAGACTCAGTGTGGGAAGGGGCCTTGGAGGTCATCTGATCTGGCCATGTGGTTGGTTCTCCAACCCTCTGGCCATGGCTCAACCACATCATCTCTAGCATGTTAGACTCCTATGGACAGAATCACCTTTGTGGCTATACGCAGAATTCTGCCTTAGAAATCTGCAGGCGTGGAGCCGTCTGCCTGTGACCAGGGTGGCAGACTCTGTTCTCAGACGCTGTGCTGTTGCCGTTCCTCACTTGGTCCTGCCAACCTGGCTGAGGAGTCAGCCCTGGGGAAGCATGTAGGTTGGGTTTCACTGAATTGCAGAAGCTAAAATAGGGAAGACCCGAGGGATGGCCTAGCCAACATTCTTGTTTAAAAAGATGAGTACATGGAGGTCCAGGAGGTGGAGTGACTTGCTGAAGATCACACATCTGGAGAACCACCCCAAAAGTCTAGTTTCCATGTCTTCTATTGTTCATTTCACAGTAGTCTGCTCTTCTGAGTGTGACGGCTGCTCCTTCGCTGCCTCATAGCACTTCCTGCACTCTGGTGCAGGTCTGGTCCTGTCTTCTTTCTGACATAGGACTCCAAGGTAAACCCAAGTAGGTCAAGTGTCAGTGCTGCTATTTTAGTTTTCAGACAAGCTTGATTTTTTCTAGTATTTATGAAAGGAGAGTTTTAGTTCCATCACCCGATTATTCTTAGAAGGGGAAGTTCTGAATCTGGCCCCTTAGCCAGTGCTGTTTGACTTAGTTTCCTTAGGAATTCTTATAAGAACTGTCCGAGAACCATCACTTTCCTTGGAGCAGACTACGTGCCTGCATGGGGGCTTTGCTGTGGCCCCAGCTCCTCACTGCTAATGACCAGCTCTGTCTTTCCTTCCTGCTTGGAGCAGCAGTTGGACCCTCCTCAGAAAGAGCGGCTTGGAGCTGCTCTCACAGAGATGGACCAGCAGCTCAGGAAGCTGGCAGACACCCCCTGGCTGTGCCAGTCTATGGAGCCTGGTGATGAAGAGGTATGTGGGTCACAGGCCTTCAGCTTGAGCGCCTCTGGGTACAGTGGCTCTCCCTTCAGTACCTGTAATTACTGTGATCTGTGTAGCTTTGAGGTTAAGATGGTGTCCATCTTGCAGCCCCTGATAAGGCTTCTCAAGACTTCTCTATTAAAATGCGTTAGAGGTATGGAAAGCCTGGCAGGTAGGAAGGAGTTGGGAGTTAGTACTGAGCACAATCCTTGATGACTGGGCACTTAACTGCCGTCAGAAACAGAATGGCAGGGCTGGTCTTCAGATAGAAGGCTGAGGCTAGCCCCGCTGTTTGTTCCTGGTGTGAAGACACATTGGATAAATGACAGCTTCTTGAGTTTGTTGTCTACAGGGACAGAGTTGGTCGACAGGGACAGTCACACTTTTCTTTTGCATGTGTTTAGAGACTCCAGCATGCGTACTCCCTATCGCCGGGATAGATAGAACCCTGGGCATGTTGCACCTGGCTTGCCTCTTTGCAGCCAGTGAACAGGTAGGAAGAGTCCAGGAGAGGTGCTTGTTGGATAGTCAGTTTTGTGGGCAGATCTTGTTAAAGGTGTACTGCAGATTGTCTTTTTTTATCAGCAGTAGAACAGAAGTGGGCCAGGAGAAAAGTTCTTCCTAGGGTAGGGTACTATAGTCTTGCAAGAGAAAGAACTGTTAGACATTACACATCTGGCACCCCTATTGCCAGTTTTGTTTGTTAGAACCTGTTGGTAGCAGTAAGGTGAGGTAGAGAGGAAGGCTACAATAGTCTATCCTGTTCTTCCCTGAAAATGCAGGCATTTGTTGATAAATACAACCTTGCATGGAAAACTGACTCTGAGGCCTTCCAGTGAAACAGCAAAACTCAGTAAGTTAAAGTATGAGGATATTTTGGTTTAAAAGGACTGGCTGAGCTCCTCAAACTTAGTTAAATTATTAGCTGTAAATACAAAATTTTCATTTAAGAAAAAATTACTAAAATAATAATATATAGAATATTTAATAGATATAGCAGTAATATAGCTCAGGATTTCCAGATTAAGTTACAAAAGCCTGTGAAGTGGACAGTAGGTGGGGAGGCTGGGAAGAAGACATGGACAGAAGAATGAAGGCACATTAAGGTGGAAGGTTTAAAAAAAAGGGTTCTTGACTTTGATAATTAGGGAAATGCAAAGTTAGTAATATCTTTAAAAACTTAAAGGTAGGGGCTCCTGGGTGGCTTGGTTGGTTAAGCGGCTGCCTTTGGCTCAGGTTATGATCCCAGCGTCCTGAGATCGAGCCCCGCATCAGGCTCCCTGCTCAGTGGAAAGCCTGGTTCTCCCATGCCTGCCAACCCCCCTGCTTGTGCTTGCTGTCTTTCTCTTGCTCTCTCTGTGTCAAATAAATAAATAAAATCTTAAAAAACAAAAACAAAAACAAAAACAAAAGTTAAAGGTAGTTTCTAGTAGAATTGAAAAGATTTATGTTTTTCCAAATCAGTTTTTCAGAACCAAAAACAACATATAATCTACACCATAAAAGAAAATAAGAGACTTAAAAAAAAAAAAAAAAGGTAGGCAAACCATAACAGACTCTTAACTACAGAGAACAAACCGAGAGTTGATGGAGGGAGGTGGGCAGGTAATGAGCTAGATGGGTGATAGGAATGAAGGAGGGCACTAGTTGTAGTGAGCACTGGGTGTTATATGTAGTAAGTGATGAATCACTAAATTCTACTCCTGAAACCAATGTTGCACGATATGTTAACTAACTAGAACTTAAAGAGAAACAGAACAAAACAAAACAAAAAAAAAGAAAGAAAAAAGAAGGGACTAGTAAAAATGTAACTAACAGCATACAAGTAAGATAACAAAATGATATAGCTTCCCATCTTAAAAGCAAATTATTATAAGATTGTGTTAAAAAGGAAACCTAACCGTATACCAATCACAGGAGTCCAGTTTTCTCTCTCCATCCTCAGTAAAAACTTAGGACACAGGAAGATTAAAACAATTTTAAGGAAACACAAAAAACTGAAGTAAATTTTAATATAAAAATGTAATTGTAATACGTGATTAAAACATCAATTTATATTGGTAAAATATAATTTTATAGTTGTAAGATTCATTTTTGTCTTTTTGGTCTATCAGTTACTCTGATCATGAACTCTGATCATGAATGTAGAGATCTCAACTTATATTTGTGGTTTTATTTTTGCTTTCTGTGTTTTGGGGATATGTTATTGGGTGCATATAGGTTTTGTTTTTATGTAAAGACACTCAGTAATTCTATAGTAATTTCTTTTTAAGTTTACTTGTTTGGTATTTTCATTTTCATACTTTTACCTTCAAGCTTTATTTGGAGTATCTCCTTTATAAATAGCATGTTGTCAAATTGAGGTTTTATCCAGTTGGGTACTGTGCATTTTAACTGAGGAGTTCAGTCTATTTATATTCATTGTGATTACTGATCTGTTTATCTGTATATTTTGCCATATTTTGTGCTTTGTATTTGTTCTACTTTTTTTGTTTAATTTCTTCTTTTTGATTGGTGAGTCTCCTTTCTCCCACACTATTCTCTTTGTACTCTCTAGTTTTAGAAATGCAAGCTCTCTATTCTTTTAATGACTCCCCCAATTTTAATTTCAATTAACATAGAATCTGTGAAGGAAAGACTTCCTGAAATGAAAGTGACAGAAACCAAATTATAGTATGAACCATCACTATCCGTCCATGAATAATGAAGTAAACTATCACAGCATGCAAACAAAAGAAAGTTGACAAAATTGTGTGTGTGTGTGTGTGTATCATGTTTCTCTATTGAGAGAATTTTATACTTTGTAAAGATGGACTATGTTTTTTTTTTCCCTCTTGCCCATAGGACAGTTTCAGAATTGGATCATGTTTTAGATAAGCACTACTGACAGTGGAAAACTCTTTGTTATTATAGAAATTAAGGGAAGAGTTTAGAAACTTTTAAACAATTAACAGAAACATTTTATTTCTGTTGAAAATAATAAAAAATTGAGGCTTATACTTTGGATGTCCCTTCTTGGTTTCATTTTTTTAGTGATTTATTTTACTGTATTTCGTTAAAGTATCAGTCCACTATGGAATGGAAATTATTAAAGTTGGTTCCTTTCCAGGAGTGGTTTGAGCAGCACAGTGCTGGGCCACAGGACACCTCAGACACCAACTCAAAGTAGAAATGCCAGCTGTCAAGTGTGGGCCGTGGGCTCCCATGCCCTGCCCAGGGGGGGTAGATTCCTCCTGCATGCAGATTGCCTCTGAAGACAGACGGAGGGCTAGAACGTTCCTCAGTCCATGGACAGTGTAGCAGCTGCTGCAGTGGGAGACTCGCAGCCTGGTGCCTGGTTGCAGGATGACCACAGTGAACTTGGGTTGTTTGGGACTTTCAGGTGTTAGTACTAAAAGTGTCTGTTTCAGGAATTGTGGTTCCAGAGCTTTAAGCCTAAAAATATTTTCAAAACAAGTAGCATCAAATGTCGAGCCACTGCCAAAACAAACCAGCACAAGTCCCTCCTGGATGTCTGACCTCATGATCCTTCAAGCCATGTCAGTAGTTGCCCTGGTTTCTAGAGCTCCTAGCTGTGGGCTGGTGAGACGGTGCGAGGTGACAGGTGGGAAGTTGTACAGATGGTGCCACGGGCAGGTTAGTCGCAAAACCAGAAACCCTCTGGAGCTAGCTGGAGCAGAGCAGGGTGGGGCCAGGGCAGTGTTACTGCCAGCATTGATCCCATGGGACCTCAGCCCAGAAACTGCAGCCAGCTGTCCCAAGAGTGAAAGGAAAACCACACGTGCTCTTAGGGGCCTTCTGGGCTGTCCAGGGCTCCTGCCTTCTCCACCTTTCTCTGCTGGCTGCCTCACAGCTCAGCGCTCCTAGCCTCTGGGACCTCTGCGCAGTTTCACCCATGCAAGGAGAGAGAGCAAGTGGAAGCTTGGGAGGCATGGTGCCACATTCTACTAGTGTAAAAATAGGACAATGACTTCTTTGAAAGCAAAAAACAAAGTTGGCAAGTTTGTGAGCTAGTTCTCTGAAGTACAGTTGACTTCTTGAACAGTACAGTTTGGACTGTGTGGGTCCCCTTATACAGGTTTTTTTCTGATTAATATAGTGCTGTACTGTAAATGTATTTTCTCTTAGGATTTTCTTAACATTTTCTTTCCTGTAGCTTACTTTTTTAAAAGAATATGGTATATGATATACATAGAGAATTTGTGTTAACTGTTTATGGTATTAGTAAGGCTCTTTAGGGATTCAGAAGTTATACATAGATTTTCAACTTCATGGGTGGGGGGTGGCACTCCTGACTTCAACGTTGTTCAGAGTTTAACTATAAAATACAAGAAATTAAATCACTCTGTGGCAAATAAAATCGAGGAAGGTCTGGACAGTACGAAGTGATAAAGGTCATGTAACAACAGATAAGAGGATAAATCAAGTATATTATTTTCAAAGAAATGCTAATTTAAAAAATCGTGCTAAAACCATTGAAATGTCAGGAAAAATTTAAACTATACAGATTGAAATCTAAAGACATTTATTTGGAAATTATTTTTTTTTTAAAGATTTTATTTATTTGAGAGAGAGAGAGAAAACATGAGCAGGGTGAGGGGCAGAGGGAGAAGCAGACTCCCTGCTGAGCAGGGATGTGGGACTGATGTGGGGCTCGATCCTGGGACTCCAGAATCATGACCTAAGCCAAAGGCAGGTGCTTAACTGACTGAGCCACTCAGGCATCCCTAAAGACATTTTAAAAAGAATAGCCACAGGACAACTTGAAAAAATAATTATCTCTGAAGGAAAAATGTCAAGGAATATGTAATTCCCCTATATAAGAAACAGCATCAAAGCTAGGAAAAGATGGACGTTGGCGCAATTTGTGTTTTAAATTGTGATAAGAAACACACACAATTTGCCATGTCTGCTGTTTTTAAGTGTATAGATTAAATAGTGTTAAGTATAGTCACATATTGAGAAGCAAATCTTGGCAACTTTCAAATAGTTCATTATTTTAAAAACTAGCAAATCTGATTTTAAAATCCTGTATTATCAGTAGATCCACAAAAACAGTTTATTACTGTTTTTTTAATCTTTTTTTTTTTTTTAAGATTTAGTTCGTTCATCTGAGAGAGAGAGAGAGAGAGAGAGTCACACAAGCAGTGGGAGAGGCAGAGGGAGAAGCAGACTCCCCACTGACCTGGGAGCCCAACATGGGACTTGATCCCAGGACTGGAGATCATGACCTGAGCTAAAGGCAGATGCTTAACCATCTGAGACACCCAGGTGCCCCAAAATTGAAAGCAATTTTTTATAAAAGAATTCCAGGTGGGGAGCACCTGGGTGGCTCAGTGGGTTAAAGCCTCTGCCTTCGGCTCAGGTCATGGTCCCGGGGTCCTGGGATCGAGCCCCGCATCAGGCTCTCTGCTCCGCAGGGAGCCTGCTTCCCCCCCTCTCTCTGCCTGCCTCTCTGACTACTTATGATCTCTGTCAAGTAAATAAAGAAAATCTTTTTTTTTTTTAAAGGTTTTATTTTATCCATTTGACAGAGATCACAAGTAAGCAGAGAGGCAGGCGTTGGGGTGGGGGGGAAGCAGGCTCCCCGCTGAGCAGAGAGCCCGATGCGGGGCTCGATCCCAGGACCCCAAGACCATGACCTGAGCCGAAGGCAGAGGCTTTAACCCACTGAGCCACCCAGGCGCCCCAATAAAGAAAATCTTAAAAAAAAAAAAAATTCCGGGTGGAAAGTGCAGAGGGACTGAAAGGCCATTTTGCACCCCGCCCCCCCGCCCCACCCCAGGAAGCACTCGATTTCTGGAGGGTCATCCATGGGTGGTTCACCTGTGGTGAAAGAAGCTGCTGGCCCCAGAAAGAGGATGGCGGGCCTCACCTGTTGGGAGGCAGTTGCAAGCCTGTGGCATCACTGGCGACAGCATCCTGTCTAAAGGCAGGAATCTGGATCCAATCCGCGTGGGCAGGGGGTGGGGCGGGCCGTCTTACTGGGCAGGCAGCTGGTTTCTCTGTGGTGAAGGATGAAGCGGGGAGCCCGAGAGCCACAGCAGCTGAGTGTCACTTGTGGCCCTCAAGAGGGACCTGGTTCAGACACACCAGCCATGAGGGTAGCCCTTTGGAACAGGCGGGGAGATTTGATGTTATTAGATGTACGTGAGCTCTTGCTGGTGTCAGTGTGGTGATGGTGCTATGGGTAGATGCTCTAGGATCATATTCCTGTCTTTTAGGGTTGCATACTGAAGTGTTTGTGTGTGTGTGAGGGGTAGTTTGATGTCTGGAATTTGCTTAATTTAAAAGGTGGGGAGACAAGGTCATACATTGATAGCCTCATTCTGCTGGCCTCCCAGGATGAAATCCCCATATTAAAAGTTAGAAGTAGGGGCACCTGGGTGGCTCAGTCGATTAAGTGTCTGCCTTCAGCTCAGGTCATGATCTCAGGGTCCTGGGATCGAGCCCCACATCAGGCTCCCTGCTCAGCTCTCCCTCTCCTTCTCCCTATGCCTGCCGCTCCCCCTGCTTGTGTTCTCTCTGACAAATAAATAAATAAAATCTTTTAAAAAATAATAAAAGTTAGAAATTAATGTGATCCTCATAGGCATTTAAAAAAAAAGGAAATTGTAAAGTCAGGCATAGGATTCTGTTTGGGCTGTGGGGAGAGCAGCTCTGGGTTGCCGCGGGTGCCCCTCATGTGGGAGCGCCGAGGAGTGAGGCGGGCGCCCACCAGTCCCAGCACAGAAGAGCCTGGGCACTGTGGCGCTAATGGTCTTTAACGGAGCAGCTGTTAGAATGGATGGTTGATGATTTTGCCCAGTTAAGAAATTTGTAAAATAAGTTCCTTGAGCCCTGCCGTCATCAGTTAGAAATACCATTGTGAGAAGTCTCTTTTCTAGTAGGAAACCTGAAGCTGGAAATGCCTCTGATCAGAAATCCACGAAGGGGATCTTGGGGCACCTGGAGGGTTGGTGGCACGACAGAACATGTTTCTGGACGTGAGGACCCGTACTCCCCCCCCCCCGCCCCGATTTGGTGCAATTCTAATGAAAATCCCTGTGGCATTTTTTTCAGTGGGACCACGTGTCCTTTTCAGATCTGAAAGTATCTTAAAGCTGCCAAATGTGGCCACGCAGGTCAGTGTGGGGACGTCAGTAGAGAGGGCCCTGGGGCAGAGTCCAGGCCCTTAGGGGCAAGAAGAGACAGGTGCTCCTGGGACATAGGAAATTCTGCTTTATTTGTGAATACGGGGGTAGGATGTGTACACACGTAAATCCAGGCCCATGTATCGTGTGCAGAGGCCCGTGGCCCTGCTCTGTGTGAATACAGTCAGACCAGCTGGGAAGGGGCAGTGTCATCTCCACCCATTTCCTGGGCAGCACTGTGTGGGGAGGTGGCAGGGACCCAGTGCTCCTGTTCCTCAATGATGCTGCTTTGGGGAGTAGGTTCCAAGGAAAGACCAAAAAATGCCAGAAAAGCTTTGTTTTTAGAAAGACACTTATATCCCACTAGTCCCTGTCTGCCCGTGCAGCTCTGAAGATCAGCTGTGACCTACTGGATAATCTTTGTAGAATGTATTGGTATTTGGGTAATATTCATGAAGCTTTTCTTTTTATTTATTTATTTATTTATTTTTTATAAAGATATATTTTTATCCCCAGGGGTACGGGTCTGTGACTCGCCAGGTTTACACACTTCACAGCACTCACCATAGCACATACCCTCCCCAGTGTCCATAACCCCGCCCCCCCACCCTCCTCCCCCCATCAACCCTCAGTTTGTTTTGTGCGATTAAGAGTCGCGTATGGTCTGTCTCCCTCCCGATCCATCTTGTTTCATTTACTCTTCTCCTACCCCTTAACCCCCCATGTTGCATCTCCTCTCCCTCATGTCAGGGAGATCATATGACAGTTGTCTTTCTCCGATTGATCATGAGGCTTTTCAATCACATGAGAAACACACGTTATAAAATAAGGAAGTCAAATGTGGTATTGGACACTGTGTGATCACTGTGAAGCCACCTTTAGGAGGCGCTACAGGTAAGTCTGTGAGCCTAGAAGCCAAGGGGGCAGTGGTAAAGCAGGACTGAGCCCTGCCCAACGCGCGGCCCTGCCTGGCTGCTTCAGCCTCTGACTCTCCCCGCCTCTTGCTCCCCCACAGAATGTGATGCTGGAGCTTTCCAAACGCAGCCGCAGTGGCAAGTTCCGCCTGGTGACGAAGTTTAAGAAAGAGAAAAACAGCAAGAACAGAGAAGCTCGCAGTAGCCTGGGAGCCCCGGGTACCTGCTCTCCTGCTGTTCTTCTGGCTGTCCACGCCAGCTGTGGGGGCCATTGTGGTCTCTGCTTTTTCCTGTGGCCTTTTGGTTCTTCCCCGTGGTCCCTGATCACGACCCCTGTTGCCACGGTGTTTGTCTAGGGAGCTGCCCCTGCACTTCCAGCCCTGTGTTGTCGCTCCTGCCTGGGGTCACTCCCTGTGCGGACTCCGGTGACTGACACCACACTGCGTGCCTGCCTTGGATTAGAGGGTGCAAGGGGGGAGGGGGACACTAGAGGTGATAGGACACTCAGAGACACAGAGCTCACACTCCAGTCTTGTGCAGGGCCCACCGGGCCCGCCTCTTGTGAGGGGCTGCTGGTCCCCGGCCGACGACTCACGAGTCCAGGCCCCATGCTGGAGCCCGGGCCACTGACGCTTGCAGCTGCGGAGGTCAATAGCAAAGGGCACTCGAGGACATTTTTGGGGGAGTCTGTAAACGGGCTCTTAGCATGGCTGTTTCCAGTGCTCTCAGGTGCCGAGAAGCCCCGAGTTTGGATTTGTGGGTAGTGGTCACTGCCTTTGATTTTTCTTCTTCGCATGTTTGTCCAGCAGTTGGGTTTCTTTTAATGACGGTGGCTCTGGCTACATGAATCTCTGCCCGTTTCCCTTCCTGCTGTGGACCAGAAGTGACGGGACCCTCCAGAGAGGAGGGCAGGCTGGCTTCAGCGGCACAGTCGCATTGGCATTTACCTCTTTGGGGGTGTCTCGTCCCTCCTGGGACATGGGGGAAATGACCAGGCTGATGGCCGACCTGCAGGAACAGACTGCAGCTCCTTCCCTTGGAGAGCGGGTGGCTCCCTGCTGCTTTCTGCGTGGCTCTGGGCGGTGCCTGTGGCTGGGCGGTGGGTGCCAGCTGCTGGGGGTGTGTGTGGGGTCCCTGCTGCTGGGGGTCTCGGGACCCGGCTGCTGGGGGCGTCTCAGGGCCTGGCTGCTGGGTGTCTTGGGTGCCAGCTGTTGGGGGCATGTGGGTGCCAGCTGCTGGGGTGTCTGGGGTACCTACTGCTGGGGCATCTTGTCTGGGTGTGGCTTCTGGGGCATCTTGGGATGCCTGCTGCTGGGATGTCTCAGTGCCGGCTGCCACCTGCCTCGCGCTGGGCTCTGGGCACTCACTGCATTCGTGCTTTTCCGTCTCTGACAGTTCACCTCTGGGGGACAGAGGAGGTTGCTGCCTGGCTGGAGCACCTCAGTCTCTGTGAGTATAAGGACATCTTCACGCGGCACGACATCCGGGGCTCTGAGCTCCTGCACCTGGAGCGGAGGGACCTCAAGGTACTTCCACACTGTCTCCTGGGAACCCGCCCGGGGCTTCCCTGCACTCCCTTCTCTGTCCCCTCCCTCTGACCTGGCCCCGTCCCAGCATCAGGGCTCTCCTCATGGTTCTCTTGTGCCTGTCTCGGGGTGATGCGCGACGGTGGCCAGCAGAGCGCCTCTGCCCCCTGGCAGTGATGTCACCACCTCCCACAGCCAGACAAAGCCAAAGCGGACATGATGGAGAACTTTGCTTTTCTTAATCTAATTGGACAAATGAACTATTTTAACATTAAAAATCCCGTTGAGGGCGGGCTCCTGGCTGGCTGTGAGTAGAGCATGTGACTTTTGGTCTCAGGGTTATGGGCTTAAGCCCCACCTTCGGGGTGGAGCCCACGTAGAAATAAACTCTGTTGCGGGACACAGCTCTATGCTAAGGAGTCAGCCGAAGAGCCCTGTGTGACAGTGGCCCCCAGCACGCGGGGGTCCCTCTCCCTTTGGAGCTGACACGCAGGCACCCCACCGAGATGCTGTGAGGGAACGAGTCGGAACTGTTTGGTTTCCCGGTGCACAGGACAGTCACGTGTAGAACATGCAGTCTGTCAAGTGTGCAGCAGCGTTACGTCTCAAAAGTGTGCCTGCCTTAGTGAAAAAAATACTAGTTGCTAAAAACTGCTCACTGTCATTTGAGCTTTCAGTGAGTCCTAATCAGTGGTCACCGATGACCGCAACAAATGTAATAGCAAAAATGTCTGAAATATTGTAAGAATTCCCAATATGTGACACAGAGGCTCGAACAGAAGCTGTTGGAAAACTGGGACCGACAGACTTGCTGGACACAGGCTGCTCGGGGCCCTGAGTGTGGGAGGTGCGTGGGGTCTGCGGGTGCAGCGGTCGGAGGCAGGCTGCTCGTGGCTGGGGTTCGCGTGGGCCAACCTGAGCCTGGGGCTCCTGGAGCCATGTCCTGAGTGGGTGACCCCTCACCTGAGTGGGTGACCCACCCCTGGGGACGTCCTGGACGGCAGCTTTGTTGAGTCACTGTACCCCTGCCGCCAGGCCAGCGTCCCAGGTCTGTCCTGCACAGCGGCAGGGACTGAGGCTTGTGGGAGGGGTGTGGCGGGCATCTGCACGACTCTTCACGCGTGGGCCATCTCTATCTGGTGTCACCGTCTTCATTTTTTCTCCTTCGCTTGCGTTCAGAAAGCCAGGTAGAAGGCCCGCGGGGGCCAAGCCCCCTTCCTGGCCTCAAGGTGCTGTCCTGTCATTGCAGGACCTCGGCGTGACCAAGGTGGGCCACATGAAGAGGATCCTGTGTGGCATCAAGGAGCTGAGCCGGAGCACTCCTGCCACCGAGGCCTAGCCCTGGCCCTGTCGGCCTGCGTCCCCCGTGACCCCCACGACTAAGGCCAGGCGCAGCGCCTGCCCCTTCTCATGGTGCTACTCCCTTTGCTCCAGACAGGAAGCCTTGCAGACGCCCGTTCTGTGACTGCTCCGGGGTCTCGAACACACCAACATAGCTACCTTGAAACAGCACCTCGTCCCACCCGGCGTTATGTGGGGCGGACCGCCACCTCCCCTCCGCTCTTGCTGACCTGTGACCTGGGCCGGGCCTGACCTCCTGGGCCCTGGGGCTGCCCGGGATTGTCCTGTGGGTTCCTCACGGTGAGCCTCATCATCGCACACCGTGTGGCATCTCCCGGGCATGCAGAAACTGACCCAGCTGGCAGCCTCCTGCACTGTAACGTTCTTTCTGTGCTCACCAGCCACCCAGGTCTTGACAGCACCCCTGCCAGGCCACCCTCAGCTGATGTCCCATTTATGGATGAGGTCTTTCACAAAGATCTGCCTCTTGTCACTTGAGTGTGGCAGGAATGCGTTGCCAGTCCCGTCCGTTGTCACTAGACCTGGAGAGGAGGCAAACTTGTCCCTCCTAAAGCCAAGTAAACGGGTGGCTGTGATCTTGGGCTGCCAGATCCCTTCCCTATTGCTTTTGGTCCCTTGTCCTGGTTGGTGCCCTCTCTTGAGCTGCTGGTGTGGGACGTGGGATATCTGTCCTGAGACGCCGTAGCCTCTCTTGTCTCTCCACAGAGGACGTATTTACGTGAGCATGGTGGTGTGGGGAGAGAGTGCTTGCTGGGCGCTGGGAAGATGTCTCTCCCTATTCTGGGGGAGACCAGGCTTGGTCCCAGGCCAGCGTCCCGACAGTTTGACCGTGTGGATGGCTCTGTCTCATGCCACTCCAGCCCACGTCCCCAGCCCTTGCGGGCCCGGGTGGGGGAACAGTGTCCGGCTGCCAGCTAGGGCTCCATGCCCCAAAGGGGGTGCTGAGCATCAGTGTCTGCAGGCCATGCCACCCCATCTCCTGGATCTCACTTCACCCCTCGTCCCTGTGAGGGGACTGGGCTGCAGGTGCTGTCTGGTCACCCTTGAGGGGACCCTGGGGAGCTCACCACCAAACAGCCTCTACTTGCCACTCGCTTTGCAGGCCCCTGTGCCTCCCCTCTATTGGTGTGCCTGGTGGGCCCCTCCGTGAGCCAACCTGGCCTATACCTCCGGTTTGGGGGTGCTCCTGCTGGTGACCTTCCGGGCGCCCAGCCAGCTCCTGTCCCTGAGGGTGGAGTGGCAGCACTGGGTTTGGGGTGAATAGGCCTGTGCTCCACAGGGCGCTCTGCTGTGCCTTTGGAGGTAGGCCGGGCAGCTGTGCGTGGCCTTCCCCACCCTGAGGTCCAGTGCCAGCAGATGGCCGTTCGGGACGTGGAAGGCAGAGAGGAGTCATCTGGCCACCAGGAATCACTGGTTTTCCAGGTAGAACAGCCTGAGAAAGGAGACTATGGGGACCTGAGCCCGTGGTGCCAGCACGGTGTCTGCGCTGTCCCCTCTGGCAGGGACTGGGACAAGCATGCCCATGGCAAGTGGGGGAGTGGCGGCTGTGGCTGGGTCTGAAACTGCGAGCCACCCCAGGCCCTCCCGGCCCTCTCTCGGGGAAGCCTGAGGGTTGGGTCAAGCATGGTGTTTAAAATTAATGTGTTGTCAGTGATGAAACCAACACTGTTTACGTAGAAACCATTTTTCTGATTCTAGTAAGTTAGAGGTGAATGGAGTAAATGTGAGTGTCGCATGGAAGTGCACCGGTGTGGGGCCCTCACTGCGTTGCTGTGGGGGCCGCGTCGCCCTCCGTGGCCCGCTTCTCTGCCAGGCCCCGATGTTCCTGCTGTGGCTGAGCGCGGTCCCGCTGGGACCCCAATCCTGTCAGCATGGAGGGAGGAAGGGTCAGTCCTGGGGAGTCTTGGAGAAGAGGTTTTGTGCCCTCGGGTGGGGCTTACCCCTCATATTTATGATCTTAATTTATACAGTGCCCGCCGTGGAAGCAAATGCCTCCTGTATTGCTGTGTACATACCCGATCTGGGGTTGTAAATAGGTTGTTCTGTGTATAAATAAAATCTTCCATTGACAGATTTCTTGTTGTCATTTCCTGTGCTTTGACATAAAACATTACTTGCTCAAGTCTTTCCAAACGATTCAGGATTATGTTTTTTAGCTACTCTAAAAATAAGGTAAATTGGTGTGGCTAAAGAACAAAATGGAAAGTCATTGTGTGTTTTTTTTTTTTTAAGATTTTATTTATTTATTTGACAGAGAGAGAGAGGGAGAGATCACAAGTAGGCAGAGAGGCAGGCAGAGAGAGGAGGAAGCAGGCTTCACTGCTGAGCAGAGAGCCCGATGTGGGGCTCAATCCCAGGACCCTGAGATCATGACCTGAGCCGAAGGCAGAGGCTTAACCCACTGAGCCACCCAGGTGCCCCCATTGTGTTTTTTAAAGTGTGAGTCCTTGGGTCTGTTGAATTAAAAACTCAGCAAGGAGGTCGGGCTGAGGGTCAGACTCCATCATGGGCAGCATGGACCAGCCTACTGTGGGCATGTGATGGAAGCAAATATTCTGATCCTCCTAAATCTTTCCTATAAAACCACAGACCAGCTCTCCCACCTCTCTGTTTAGCTCCTAGTCCCTTTATCCCAAGGCAGCAGCCTCTCCAAGCTCAAGGTCATGCTGTTACCTCTCAGTTCTCTGGGTTGAGGCAGGTGACTGGGATCACAGAATTGAAAATGAGGCTGACAGGGTTCAAAAGGGCTGCATAGGCTTTGAATACACTGGTTCCCTCTCCAACAGCTCTCTTTCCCTCCCTCCTCGCTCTTCGGGGGCCCAGGTGTACTGTGGTGTGCTCCCTCCTCCCATGTGGCTATCCAGGATTAGCCTCATGGTTATAAGATGGCTGCCACCACCCCAAGCATCATGCCCAAAAAGTGACCCAAGTCCAGGGTAAGGTGTACGTGAGCAGGTGGTGGTCTCTTCTGTGTCTAAGATGAAAGGAGCATTTTCAGAAGCCCTGCTTTTGCTGACCGCCCCTCATGCCTCATTGTCTAGAGCTGCACACAAACCCGGGTGAAAGGAATGGGACCACGCTGAGATGACTGACCATGCATGATCAGTTAGGCTAACGCATGGAATATCTTAACCAGATGCTGGCCTGAGTGGTTTGCACATACTAACTCCTTTATTTCTTCTAACAATCCTGCCTCTTACAGATGAGGAATGGGCTCAAAGAGGTTCCCAGCTTGTGGCGTGTCACACAGCTAGCATGTGGCAAAGGTGGGAGTCACGGGGCAGGTGGGTGCATGAGATCCTACCTCGAGTGCTGTCCTCTGTCCCAGCCCTGACACCAAGCTCAGCCCACATGACAGGTGAGAAAATTGGGTCCAGACTATCCCAGTCTGCTGGCCCAGAAGCCCAGCTCCATACGGTTTGGCAGGGGTGGGGATGGGGGGCCCTGCACGTCTGGGAGGTGGGTCTGGGGAGGGCTGCTGTGGCCTCTGCTAGCTGCTGGCCTCCACTCTCACTGGGGAGGCGCACTGCACGGGGCTGGGCTCCACTGTGTCACAAAGCAGGCAGGGAGCCGGCAGGAGACCATGTGGGGCAGAGTGGGGGGGAGGCCAGATGCCAGCCCAGAGGGGATGAGGGGGAGGGTGCAGGTGTAATGCGATGGCCAGACTGGCCAAGGCAGTGTGTGCAGCAAGAGGAGCAGTCTTTCTAAACTCATGCCGCTTCCTGTTAGACGTCATCCTCCAAGGAAACCCAGGTGCTCTACACATTTACCTTCATCCGATCCCGCGACAGAAGGCTCCCGAAGTGAGGGAAGGCCAAGCTCTTTGACCTGTGATGGCTCAGACCGGTTTATTCTTTGTTCCCAGAGCAGTCAAGGGCAGGTGTGTTTCTGCAACTCAGGCTGCAGCCCCTCCTCATGTCCCTTGGGGGTCGGGCTGTCGTGGCCAAGGTGGCTCTGGTGGTCTGGGGTGGGGGGAGTGTGAGGCTTCCCGAGCCCACCAGGACAAAGGTGGTTGGAAAGGCAAACCACCCTCCTCGCCCCCCGCGCCCCGCCGTGCCCGGCTGCTATGCGCGAGCAGGGGCCGCACACGCACTGGCTCATCGCTCATCACCAGTTTTCTCTGCTCTGGGGCCCCTCCGCTTTCCAGTCTCCTTAGGGGAGAAGGTCCCTCAGTTAACACACACCTTGCCCACCTTCCTCCTTTAGGGGGTTTCCAGGTGTTTTGCAGGAGAGAGGCATGTATCCCTGAGGGGACCGGAAGGGTACCCCAGAGCCTCAAGCTGTCCCTTGACAGAGCCTCAAGCTGTCCTCTGGTCAGCAGTGTTCTGTCTGCCAGAGTGGCCCTTACCTGCTGCCTGGGAGGCTCTCCTTGCTCCTGGAAGCTGACGTCTGTGACCCAGGGACTATCCTGGCCCCACCCAGGCAGCATTCCTGGTGGTGCCCTCCTGTGGAGGGGTGGCCTCCACCTCCCGTACTCAGGCCTCTGCCACAGGCTGTGGGGCTACTCTGCTGGCAACCGGCTGAATGTTTGCACTGCCCCACTGGCCGAGGGTGGCTGGAGAAATGAAGCCTGGGGGCACGGGGGCTAAGGAGGAAACCGGGACTCATCTGGACACTGAATCCTTCTCCTTCCGTCTCTCTTTGTCCCACAGTACTTCATGAAACGGGGAGCTTTGATTCTTGGTGTTTCTTCTCCTGACCCCAGCCTAGCTTCTCTTCCCCTGCCAAGGGTGAGCGCTGGCAGTGCTGCTCTTGTGGACATGTGTGCAGGATGCAAGGAGGACTTCGGCTTTTTGCTAAAGATAGTATCTAGGCATGCATGGCTCTTTTTTTTTTTTTTTTTTTTTTTGAAGAGTGCACATGAGGGGGTAGGTGGGTAGGGGCAGAGGGGGAGGGAGCAAGAACCTCAAGCAGGCTTCATGCCCAATGTGGAGCCTGATGCAGGGCTTCATCTCATGATCCTGAGATCATGACCTGAGCTGAAATCAAGAATCAGGCGACTAACTGGCTGGGCCACCCAGGTGCCCTAGGCTTGCGGGACTGACTTGTACTGATCCTGGGTTTAACATTTTAATATTTTGTTCATCATGGATTTTTCTGCATTAATTTTGATTTCTAAAAATGCTGTTACTAAAAACTGATCGGTCTTGTTTGACTACCAAGTTTTTGGGGCAAAAACCTGCAGGTTTTTGCCCAAGGCCTCCACTTCCCCGAGTCCTGACCTACTGTTGCGTAATCTAGTTGTGAATGTTAGAAGCTCCGACTCTCTGGCATCTGTGGAAGCCACTGCTTGATGCCGATAAACGTCAGTTTTCTATCTCTTGCGCCACTAACAGATCCCCACATCATCTGGGTCGTGTGTTGTGCTCAACATTCTCCCATCTCCTTGGCAGTCGCACCTCCTCTGAGGTCACTTAGTAATGTGACAAGTGTTGGCCAAAGAAATGTAAGTATTAATTGAGATTTCCAGAAAGTTTCTTTTAAGCCTTTCTTTTTCTTCCTGCTGTTGGCCTGGAGGGTGGACATGATGGATGGTGCTCCAGCAGCCAGCCTGGGCCACGGGATGGTGCTGAGCATGGAAACACATGTCGAGGGTGGCAGCCCACTCTTGGACATCTTCATGGTCTCCCCAGAGTTCCTGGCCCCCTCTCTGCTCCTGCCCAGCAGCCTTCTCTTATATGAGTGAGAATTACACGTGTCTTGTTTTGTCTCTAAGTTGAACCTATCCCTGTGGCAGTCCTTCTGTAAAGATTTTGTACTTGGGAAGCAAGAGTGAAAGCATACAGAGACATGAATTATACCTGTTATGCAGGTGTGAGGCCAAAGGGGCCCAAACCCCAAGGAGATGGGTGAACTGGTACAAAGAAAACTTGGCAGACAGGTGCACACATGGGGCAGGTGTTTGTGGTGCACGGAGGGCTCTCCGAAGCCGGGGTCTGAGAGCATCAGTGTTGGCCTGAACAGAGGAGCTGCTCACACCAGGGATGGCAGCTCCAACCCCGCCAGCCCAGCCCGAGGTGCTGACCTTAGAACGTGTCTGTATCAAGTCGGAAGCATACTGGGCACAGCCCATTCATGGTTTCCAAATCACTAAAGCAAAACAGGTTTGCAAAACAAGAAGGAAGCTGGCTGGCTGGGGGTTAAAGGCTTTGTCACTCACGCTGTTGACGGAAGCAGATCAACCGTGAGCTTCCTGAGCACTCCCAGGAAGCGTGTGGCCAAATCCCACACTGGCTGGTGAAAGGTGTGGTCACTCAGCCGCCAGGGCCATCAATCCCAGGCCTCCAGGACGTGCACACTCAGGAGGACCTGTGTCCAGGGAATGCTAGCCTCTCAGCGTCCATGCTGGGACACTGGACATCGATCGTCTGGAGAACAGGAGGGTGACCAGAGGGGTAAGTGAGGGTTCTCCTCTAGGGCAGGACCAGGAGCTTGGGGATCGCTGTCTAGCTGCGTGGGTCCTCACTGCTGCATTTGTGCCCTCATTTTCCAGAAGAGGTTCTGCTGTGGTCCTCCTCACCCTCTTTGTCACGGATTCTGGGTCTGATTCGCCCTCATCTCTCAGGCACTGGTTGCTGAACTGTGAGGGTGGCCGTCCACTGGACCTGACCCAGGGGAATGTGGCCCGGAGACCTCAGACCTGAGCTGGGGACATGGACTGCATGTGAGTTGCCTCGCCTGGCAGGGGCAGGAGGTGCCAAAAGAGGGACACAGGTGTGGTCAGGGTGTAGGTGGAACAGCTGCTGGTGTTATGGTGGGTGCCATCCTCTTGGAAACATATGAGAACGGGAGGAGCCCGGCAGATGCTGGGCAGCCAGGGCTCAGGACCTCGGGCCAATGCGCTCCCTCCAGGAGACCACCTGCTGCACCCTCCCCCACCGTTGGGCCTGTGTTCTGCTCTGCTTCTGGGTGCTTGAGTTGCCCAAGTTGGGTTCAGTCACCTGGAAGTGAAGGGTCCCGGCCATGACCCTCTGCAGCGAGTGACACAGGGTGACTGCGGTGAGTGGCTGTGCTGCAGGGGTGCAGAGGGACAGAGAGAAACGGGGAGGCTGCAGGGAGGCCACAACCCTCTTCTTCTGTGTATGGCTATCCTTGCTTCGTGGTGCCTCGGGAGGTGAGCAAATATACCCACTGGTGTTTCTTTTACTGACTGGGCTTTGGGTGGGTGTGTCCTGGGGCACAGACCCAGAGGAGCGGGGCAGGCAGGGGAGGGAGTGTCCGCTGTGGTCCTTCCCAGCTAAGTGCCTTCCAGAGAGAAAGGCATCTATAAAGCCATGATTTGGTAATCATCAGGAAATTCTGGTGCACCCCCCCTTTTTTTTGGGCCAGAAAAATGTCCTAGGGGAAGAAAGGTTTTTTGTCATGAACTACCCTTGCCACTTCCCTTTCTCTAGAAGGGAAAGAAAACAGATCACTTCTAATTTCTTCCGATATAGTTTCCCCCTTGAGTTGGGATTTATTTAAAATGCCAACATACGGGGCGCCTGGGTGGCTCAGTGGGTTGAGCCGCTGCCTTCGGCTCAGGTCATGATCTCAGGATCCTGGGATCGAGTCCCGCATCGGGCTCTCTGCTCAGCAGGGAGCCTGCTTCCCTCTCTCTCTCTCTGCCTGCCTCTGTGTACTGTGATCTCTCTCTGTCAAATGGATGAATAAAATCTTTAAAAACAAACAAAAAAAACGCCAACATACTTCTGTTCTTTTTGAACCAGCACCAACACAGTATTTCTAAATATAAACGTTTATTGAGCATCTGAAGTGCACTTGGGGGAAAAATGCCGAGGAGAACATGGAATAGTTGGTGCACAACAGAAATGGGGAGACTGCAACCCGAACAAAGTTTAACAGAATCTTACAGCTCTCCATGGAGCCCCACTCCCCCAATGGGAGGGAGAGGCCAGGCCAGCGGGCAGACAGCAGCCTGAGGCTCGCACATGAAGGCACAGCCACCTGCGCGGCTGGGAGGACTGTCTGGCGAGGCCCCTGGTTTTCCCAAGGCAAAGTTTTTCCGTTATTTCTTTAATATTTGATCACCCAAAAACAAGGGCAGAGCAAGGAGCTTGCGTCAGAGCAGCAGGAACGGAGCAGCTTCCCCGAGGGCCCGGCTGCCGGCCCTAGCCCCTCATGTCCGGTTTGGGCCTGGGGATGCGCTCTGCGGAAACCACGTGAGACGTCAACCTCGGTTCCCCAAGCTGGTGGCACGGCTGGGACACTGGTCCACGGCTGCCTTCCGTCTCCTAGCACGTGGGCACCATCTCAGCGCCGGCGGGCAGCGAGCACGATAGGCCTGCACAGCAAGAGCCGCCACGAAGCCTCATCTGAGGTAAGAAAGTGAAGTGTGTTCCCTCCCCAGGAACCCTGCTTTGGACCCAGCCGGAGTCTGAAGGCGTGAGGTCTCCCCGTGTGCCCGTGTCCCATCAGCTGGTCTGTACCAGAGGCGGGTCCGTCATAAATGCTGATGAAGTCTTTCAAATCCGACCGTGAGCCGTGCTTCACGAAGAGTAGTGTCTCGGTTTTACGTCCTGTCCCCTGTGCTGAGGCCACTCCATGCTGCCGCCTCAGCACTCCCAGGCTCGTGTGCCCCAACCAGGCTTGCAGCCCCAGAGAGGCTCTGGCAGCGAGACGGTTCGGATCGCCGCCCCCCGCATAGCTACGCCTGAGGCCTCCTCTTTCCTTTGGCCAGAAAGCAAGCTGAGGCTTCAGAATCTGTTTTAACTCAGACCGCAGGGGGCGCGGGGCCGTGGGGACCAGAAAACAGCCACCGGCTGGGTGGCCTGAGCCGGGCCGGCCCATCGTGTGAGCGGAGCTGTCCGAACCTTTGTCGGCTCAGGGGCCGACACCCTCACGTGAACAGTGGAATAAGGCGGGGAAGACGGACCGTGCAGACTTCCAACGGCAGGTCGGTCCAAGGTTGGCAGCGTGCCGTCGTACCCATGCCTGTGGTTCATGCAAGACCGGGGAGTTTTCTTCTACGAATGGTGGCTGGAGTCAGGTATGGCGTGAGGACAGCATGTCACCGGCTGCTGGAGGACACTGCCAGGTCTGGGCCACCCCCCGGCGCGGTGTGCAGTGCAGCGTGGCCACGTGTAAGGTGCACTTGCCTGGCCCAAGGCAGGACATCCCTCTGCTTGTAACGAGGTGGAGGATTTGGAGCGTCTGTCTGCAGAAGGCCAAAAAGCGCCCCACCTGGCGAGCCGCTGCAGGAATGCAGAGCCCCCGGGGACGCTGGTGGCAGCCAGTGCTATCTGAAACTCCCGACATGGATGGAGAGAGAAGCTTCTGGTGCGCGGGGCCGGCCGGGTGTCTTGGCACCGGAGGAAAGGTCACTGCTCGGCACACGAAGGGCTTCTTGGCTGCAGGAGACACAAGAGGCCGTCACTGACTCAGCCACAGACGCCGGAGGCCTCACCAGGTCGCGGGATTTGGGATGACTCCCCTCAAGTTAAAACAGGCCCCAGCAATGTGCATGTGGACCTCTGGCAGGTATTTCCAGACTATTCAGCTGGAGGACCTCAATTCATGCAGCCCCCTTCCGCCCTGCGACAGGAGAGTGGGTTCCCACACCCTGTCCACACAGGGAGTCAGACGCTCCCAGTCCGCTGGGTCAAAATGTCTCACAGCAAAATACACCTTTACCTTGAGAGAGCGTGAGGGTGGGACAGGGTCAGGGACGGGGAGAGAGAATCTCTGGCAGACTGTCCGCTGAGTGCAGAGCCCAACATGGGGCTCCATCTCCTGACCCTGAGACTATAACCTGAGCCAAAACCAAGAGTCGGATGCTCGACTGAGCCACTCAGGTGCCCCGTACCTTTTGAATCGAAATGTGGCATTCACAGAGGCACACGTCTGAAACGTGCAGCCCCATGTATCAGTACAGCTGTGCTTGCCCGAGGGACACTCCCTCCCCCTCAGCCCGTTCTTGTGTGCGCTTTCCTCTGGCCCCACTGGACACTGCGGCAGCCGGGAGTGTGCGGAGGCAAGGAGGGGCTGGGTCAGGTCGCTGCATTACCCCAGGAAGAAGGAGCCCTGGGCCCGCATCAGAAGCTGACTGAGGACCAAGATGTCAGGAGACTGGAGGCAGGGAGCAGGTAAGGAGGACAGGGGCACCCCTGGAGTGGCCGGCATGGGGTAATGTGGATATAGGGGTGAAAGCCAGGTCCAGACACATGACTAGTCCAGTTCAAAGGACTGACAGAGGTAGAATGTTCTGGCAGATTCTGGGAGGTGTATGTGGCCCGCGGCCAGGGGAGACAGCTGGGCTATGTGCCGAAAAGGAAGGAGGGAGCAGAAGGATGGGGCACGAGGGGGGTGCAGGGTCCATGTGCTGAGCAGGGCAGTGGCCTGGGGAGGACCCCTGGCTGGACGAGGGCAGACAGAGGAGGGAGCGGCTGGAGCACGAGTGATCTCGAGTGCTCATTTGTTCAGGTGATGGAGAGGGGTGAGGGGCTGAGAGGGTAGCAGGGAGGAAGCGGACCAGCAGGGCGAGTTCCTGAGACCGGGGCTGGGGGGTGCTTCACCCTGTGTTCTGCCCAGGTTCCCAGAAAGCCCGGTTAGGGGATGATGTAAAGAATAGGTCTGGGCAGCAGACAAGAAGCCCCCAGGCTGCATGTCTTTCCAGCACAGTCTGGAAAGCAGCGCTCCAAGCCCCATCAAGGGCGCTCCGGCGGGGAGAGCTAGCGTCTGGGGGCCGCCAGCGGAAGCTGCCGTGGGCATGAGGGCCGGGATGGTACCTTTTCTTTCCCAGAGCGAGCTGCTTCTGTGTTTCCTTTCCCAGGTCATCTCTGACTGTACTGAAATCTTCGTCATCCTCAACCAGGAGATTCTGCATTTCAAAATAATTAATGAACAACGTTTTCAGACACTTAAGGTGTACGTAAAAAAGACCTTAACATAAGCCCATCTGAATTCACCTCAACAGTGGACACCAAGCATCTCAGGGCTGGGGACTAGCTCAGCAAATGGCACGAAGAGCTGGCATGGGGACTGTTGTGCCAGCCCTTGGACCTCTGCCTCTGGCCACCAAGGCTCCATGGAGACCCGGCACAGGGACACGCCTGTTGGATCACGTGCACTCCATCCCGCTAGGAGTACAGCTGCTCATCTAGAAATACTGTCACCATGTCCCCCCACATATCTCCACAGCTGCCCCGCGAGCCCGGTCTGCTAACCCCCAGCCTCCGCAGACACAGGCTGCCCCCCATGGTCTCCTGAGGGGCTGCAGTCAGTTTCCTATACAGATGTCCTTCCCCAGGAACACTGGCCACCCCCAGGCCGGCCTCATCGAGCGGCGCTCTAGGAAGGACTCTGGGGCTGGCCGTCCCGGTGTGTTTCGGCTTCCTGGCTCCTGACCGCCTCCCTTGGGTGCATCCAGCAGAGGTAACCCGCTCCCGCGCCATTGAACTCCCAGGCCAACGGTAGGAGTGGGTGCCATCTGGGGATGAGGAAGTCCCGTACCTGGTGTGTCTGGACCCCCGGGCCACATGCCTGCGCCGCTCTGAGGACCTGGGTGTCTGTCTCGCTACTGCTGTGCCTTTTCATACTTTGTAGTGTTTCACAGTTCTTAAAAAGCACAGCACGCACAGCTACTGGAATATGAATGTACTTAGTCACCGAGCGACCATGGGAGCATCCTGCTGTGTCCGCGCACAGTTCTCAGGTGAGAAAAACGGAGCAGACGCATGGACCTCTGCTCCAGTACATGGTGCTCGGGATGCATATATCTGAATCAGCCGCTGGTCCTCCACCGCCCCTGGAGGTGAGCACTGCTGCTCCCGTCCTCGCCTGGACTTGAGCACTACCTGGGGGCATGACCCTCTGTGACCCTTAGCATTGCACAGGGTCTTCCAGTTCCTGGAAGTGACCCTGTGACTTCGTTTCAACATTAAATGATGGGCTGTCTCTCTGCGCTGACACATGGGGCTCTGATGTCTTGATGTCAACCGCTGGCTTCCGTGCCACCACATCCACACTTTCGTTTTCTCTGTCCCCTTCCTGGGGGTCACTCTTCTTTCCAGTCGATGCTATTATAGCTAGTGTCTCAGGGAACCCTCTGCACGTCCCCTCCCTGCACGTGCCAGGGCTGCCCGGCTGACGGATGTGGGTACCACCCCCGCAGCACTCCCTGTGGTCTCTGCAGAAGAACAGTCTAGGAAGGATGGCTTTAGGCCTTGCTTTCAGAATTCCCCTTATTTCTCTCTCAGTGTGTGTTCACTTCTCTTTGGCGGGGAGGAGGCACAACGCTGGATGAAGTGGGGCTTCCGGGAATGCTTATTCCTTGATGTGAAAGTATAGATTAGCAACTTAATCCTTAAGTTAAATTAATTCTTAAGGATTAAAGTTATTAATTCTTAATATAAAAATATCACTATGTGACAAAGGAGGTTGGTCCACAGTAGGTGAGGAAGGCTCTGTCCCCTTCTGTAACAGACACCAGATTAAAGACGGGAAGCCAGGGAGCTAATTCAACAGGTGCAGTAACAGTGGGAATTTAATATGCCAATGCTAGCTCAGGATGGAAGAAAAAACTCAGAGCAAACTAGGCATGGGAGGAAATGTCTTACCCTGGTGTTGGGACTGACCCCAAACCTACAGCAACGCACTTCATGTTAAAACTTCCGCAAGAGCATTTTCATGCAAGGCCAACCCAAAATTAAGATTTTGATACTGAGGTTCTACTGGCCTCAGGAAAGGAGTGGTTGGTCTGGCCTACCCTCTTATTTCTGTTCTCTGAAACAATGTAGGGAAAAGGCACTATCTGAGCCTTGAAGATTTGATACAACTTCTCTCTCAAGTCACTGATGGGGTGCCTGGGTGGCTCAGTGGGTTAAGCCTCTGCCTTCGGCTCAGGTCATGATCTCAGGGTCCTGGGATCAAGCCCTGCATCAGGCTCTCTGTTCAGCGGGGAGCCTGCTTCCCCCCTCCCTCTCTGCCTACTTGTGATCTCTGTCAAATAAATAAAATTAAAAAAAAAAAATCACCGATCCTGGTGTTCTACTGAAATGGTAAATTTGTTGTTAAATAACTTGCCTTAATACCAATCGTGTCTCCATCTTTCAAATAATAAGGCGCCCCCTGCAAATTATCTTGCTTTTTCTTCTTTTTCCTCTTGGTAAGTTGTTGGTTCTATAGAAAAAAGCAAGCATCTTGAATAAAGAAAATTCACATTCTTACCAAATTCCCTGTCTGTGAGAAACGGCAGTTAACCTATTCACTATGCCAGGAAGGCCCAGCCTCCCGAGAAAGCCTGCAACTTTACCCAGCTCGATATCGGAAGCCACTCAAACTTTTCCGGGAAGTACTTGGCAATTTCAATTTTCTCCACGGGCAGAGAGCAGAAGTAGGCGACCCGCTGCCGCAGGGAGCTGGCCGTCCAGCCTCGGGCGGTGTCCCACACCAGGTCCGCGCACGGGGTGTAGGCCCTCTCGCCAGGGAGGCGCATCTGCGTCCTCAGCACCACGTCGTGGGGGCTGCAGCAGAAGAGAAGCGGAAAGACAAGGTCGCAGGAACCATGGGGCAGGGGCAGTGACGGGCGAAGCTTCCCCTTGACCCTCTGGTTTTCAGAAGGACAGATCTTCTTTCCTCAAACCCTCTAACCCTCTTCTCTGCTTTGCTTTCCTTTCACCTGGACCCTGCCTGAGCTGGGGGAAGCTCCCATCGTGGGCACCCACGGCGGTGGCGTCTTCTGGGAGGCGGCAGGGAAGGAACACACAATGAGGGCCGCAGCTGTGCCCCAGAAGAGGCCGATTTCTGAACCAGAAGTTGGCAGGAGAAAGCTCCATTAGCTGCAGTGGGGGGAGGGCAGCAAGGAGTGAGTGAGGGCTTAGCGACTGTGGGGGGCCCAGGGAGCGGGTCACAGGACAGGAGGCTCTGGCTGGAAGGTGGGGAGGGAGAAGGGAAAGCGTGTATGCACGTCTAGGCGGGGGACACTGTGTGTGATTTTACATGCTGGGTTTCAGTTCTATTTTGGTTGTGGGGTGCTTTTACCAAAAGAAAAAAGGAAATGCCAGAGGCAAGGGCCTGGGGAGAGAGCAGGCCTGGCGGGGCCAGGGTGGCAGAGGGCTTCCCAAGAAAGGGAGAGGAGAGAGCTCCGGAGGCTGGGCAAGGATGGGGGCGTCCCCAAGCAGGTCTTCACTGCTTACGACAAATGTGACAGAGGGTCAGTGCTGTTATTTCAGAAGGCTTCACAGATTAGACTTTTTCCTAAGACCCCTTTACAAAAACATGCAAAATACATGAACTCACACACTCACAAAACACAAATGGCTTACAAATGATAAGCCTTTGAGAAAAATGCCCGCTTTGGCTAGCGATCAGAGCACTGAAGCAAATGAGACAGACAACCATTTCTCACTGATCAATTTAGCAAACATTTAAATGAAGAAAATATTCAGTGCTGGCTTGAGGCTGAAGGGAGCGATACTCATGAGCACTGCCTGTGGGAACGTACATGGGAAGGACTTACCTGGAAAGGAACTGAATGGTTTTAAGAAGTTTAAGATGTTCATACCAGTTTGATCCAGAAATCTCCCTCCAGGACACTACTCCTGGTCAATACAGTTGGCAGTGAGAATGCACTTTCATAAAAGCCATGGGGCTAAGTGAAGGTGAGATACGCTGAAGCAGAGTCCCCGCTACTATCCGGCGGCGGGAACGGTATTCCTGTCACATCACGCAGAACCACCTTACCCTGCAGTGATGCTGACAGAAGGTCTTAAAAAATATTTTCTTATCATGATAAAAGAAATAGGAAAGTTTGATTACAGACCCCGTTGGGGTATTTCTTTAGTCAATAATTAATCATTGGCTCTGACACAGGCGCGGTTGTGGGTTCTGGGGGTAGAGCAGTGACCGCAAAGCTCACATCACAGTGGTGGGAGCCAAGTCGCACATGAGGGTCTCCTATGTCAGGCTGTGATGATGATGAAGGAGGGCAAGGGGGTGGTGATAGGTGCTGGCAAAAGACTGTCCTAGGGCACGGATGAGGGCTGGGAAGGAGCATCCTGCTCGTACTCGGAGATCACTATGGAGTCAACATGCATTTGTGACTCACTGTTTTCATGGGAAGATGAGTTCCCAGTTCCAGACACACAAACGCATTTGTAGAACACAGTCTGGTTTAAGTTGCCAGGCCGCTCAGCAGTGGGGAAAACCCTTTACTATTGAACACGCTATTAAGGTTTTCAAGAAACTACCCACCATGACAAGTCAAGCACGCAGAATCGGATGACTTACCCCAAATTTTCTTCTTTCTCAAGGGGCTCTAAGCAGATCTCAGTTTTCCTTCCCAGTTTGTATTCCCTGATAAAAGAAATGAAACAAAATAACAGTGAGTGACATACTTAATTTTTTAGATTTTTGGGGGAAAAACACTAAGCTTTCTTTTTAAGCAAAAGATTACAGTGAATAAGGACATTCAAAATCTGAGAGACAGCTATGAATGAGTAGATGCCGACAAGCTGGGGGAGATGGACAGACCTCGGCATGTGCTGAGTCGCGAAGAGAAAATCTGAACAGAGCAGTTACAGTAAGAGAACGGAGTAAGTTACTAAGTAAGCAACTGAGTAAGTGACAAAACACCTTGAACAAAGGAAAGCCCAGGACCAGATGGCTTCACTGGTGAATTCTAACAAACATTTCAAGAATTACCAGCAGTCCTTCCCCAGCGATTCCAGAAAGCTGAAGAGCTATTATAAGGCCCGCACTACCCTGATACCAAAACCAGACAAGAATATCCCAAGAAAAGTTACAGACCAATACCCTGGCTGAACACAGATGTAAAAATGCTCAACAAAATATCCGCAAACCAAATCCCAACTCCTACACCTCGATCAAGTGGGATTTGTTCCAGGGACGCAAGGGTGGTTGAGCGTCTGCAAATCAACCAATGTGATACAGCAAAGTGAAGGGCAAAACAAGTCATCATCTCAACGGATGAAGAAAAAGCATGTGACAAAACTCTACATTCTTTCATGGCAACTTCACTTGACAAACCGGTAGGAGAAGAAACCTAACCGGACACAGTAAAGGCCAGACGCGAGAATCACCAGCAGCTCATCCACCGACGGCTGCGCGTCCGCACGCCTGTCTCCGCCGCAGGGAGAAGGTGCCCGCTTGTGCCACTCTGACCCAACGCTCCACTGGAAGTCCTGGCTAGAGCCATCAGGTAAGGAAGAGAAAGAAAAGGCATAAAATCAGAAAGGGAACAGTACAGCTGCCTCTCCTTACAGATGTCATGCTATTCCATGTAGAAAACCCTAAACACCAAAGAACTAAATAAATTTAGTGAAGTTGCAGGACACAAAGTCAAGATACGAGAACCACTTAGCATTTTATACACTAATAGTGAACTACCAGAAAGACAAGAAAACAGTTCCATTTACAAGAGCATCAAAAAGAATAAAATATGCAGAAATAAATTTAACCTAGGAAGTGAAAGATCTGTATGCCGTAGGACATTGATGAACGACACTGAAGACATATGGAAATGGAAAGATATGCCATGCTGCTGAGCTGGAATGTTGCTAAAATGTCCCCATTGTCCAGAGTGATCTGCAGATTCAATGCAATCTCTATCAAAATTCCAATGGCATTTTTCACTGAAATAGGAAACCAATCTGAAAGTTTGTATGGAACCACAAGAGATCCCAAAGATCTGAAGCAATCTTGAGAAAGTAGAACAAAGCTGGAGGTATCATCTTTCTTGATTTCAGACTACAGTAATCAAAACAGTATGGCACTCACATAAAATCAGACACAAAGATCAGTGGAAAAGAACAGAGAGCTCAGAAATAAACCCATGCACATACGGCCAGTGAATTTACAACAAAGGAGCCAAGAGCACACAACAGGGAAAGGACAGTCTTGGTCTCTTCAGTAGATGGTGCTGGATAACTGGCCAGCCATGTGTGACAGAACGCAGCTGGATGGCCATCTCACGTCATATCCCAAAATCGACTCAAACGGATTAAAAGACTAGACTGTAAGGGCCAAGCCACAAAACTCCTAGAAGAAAACACAGGAGGTAAGCTCCTTCACACTGGCCCTGGCAATGATTTTTTCATTTGAAACCAAAGGAAAAGACAAGAAAAGCAAAAATAAGCAACTGGGACTGCATCAAATTAAAAAGCTTTTGCACAGCAAAGGAAACCATCAACAAAATGAAAATGTGGCCTAGGAAATGGGTGAAGAAATTAGCAAATCATGTATGTTATAGAGGGTTAATAAAGAACCCATACAGCTCAAGAATAAAAAAAAAACCAAACCCATAAATACTATTAAAAAATGGGCAGAGGGGGCGCCTGGGTGGCTCAGTGGGTTAAGCCGCTGCTTTCGGCTCGGGTCATGATCCCAGGTCCTGGGTTCGAGCCCCACATCGGGCTTTCTGCTCAGCAGGGAGCCTGCTTCCTCCTCTCTCTCTGCCTGCTTCTCTGCCTACTTGTGATTTCTGTCAAATAAATAAATAAAATCTTTAAAAAAAAAAAAAAAAAGGGCAGAGGAACTGACATTTTTCTCCAGAAGATCCACAGATGCCCCCCAGTACATGAAAAGGTGCTGACCGTCACTCATCCTCAAAGAAGTGTGACTCACAAGCACAGGGAGAGACGTCCTCCCACTCGTCACAACGGCTAGCACCGAAAAGGCGAGAACAGTGTTGGCGGGGATGTGGAGGAAACGGGAACCCTTGTGCACTGCTGGTGGGAATGTGAACTGGTAAAGTCAATTTTTTGGAGGTTCCTCAAAAAATTAAAAATAGAACAAGCCATACGATCTGGCACTTCTGGGCTTGTATCCGAAGGAAATGAAAACAATCTCGGAAGTGATATCCTCGCTCCCACGTTCACAGCCGCACTATTCACAGCAGCCAAGATACGGAAACCACCCAAGCGTCCGTCAACGGAAGGATGGACGGGCAGGGAGGTGGTGTACACGTGTATGCAACAGAGTATCAGGAGGACATCCTGTCACTTGTGACAACATGGATGACCTTGAGGGCATTCGGCTAATAGTGAAGTGAAGTGTGACAGTTAAGTGTGGTATCACATACGTGTGGATTCTAAAAAGGCCAAACGCATAGGAACTGTACATGGCGGTTTCTAAGGGCTGCGAGGGGCTGGGGGTAAGAGATGTTGGTCAGAGATGCCCAACTTCCAGTTCAAGATCCGTAAGTTCAGACAGAGCCTCTCATGTCCAGCACCGTGCTTACAGTTCACTGTATCACAGACTGGAAAGTTCTTTAGAGAGTACATCCTGAATGTTCTTACCACGAAAAAGAAATGCTAATTATGTGACACCTGCAGGCTTGGCTAACGCCAGGGCAACGATCATTTTCAACGTACGCAGCGCCGTGTATCAATGATATCCCAATAAAGCCTGAAAAACTCAACATTCTGTTCATGGTACCTGAAGCACAGTAAACATACAGGGAGCTACATTTATGCCTAATATGGAAAAGTAAAGCCCCAGAGTGTTGATGGAAAGCTTCACCCAGCTGCCAGCAGGAAGCCCGAACTCCCAACCCCCCCGGCCCTCAGCGTGGTGGCGAGGGAAGACGGCGATTCCGCTGAGGAACCTACTTGAGCTGCTGCTGGTTGGCACGTAAAAGCCTGCTGGGGCGCTGGCCTTCCATGGTCCAGGCTCTGAGGAAGGTTGGGGAGGGGATGACCAACTCCGAGGAGGGGGACAAGGTCATGGCCTAGAAAGAAAACAGACATTTCTCCAATGGTTTGAAAAAGCACTCTAGATACATTGCTTTAGGAAGACACAGACACTACACAGTGACATCTGAGGGAAGAGTGCCTCGAGGAATGATAAACTCTATTAAAAAAAAAAAAAAAATCACGGGGTATCTCTAAAATGAAATACATCCAGTCACTTCTGTCTTCCTCTTGCGGGAAGCCAGCTTGAGGGATGAGTGAATTTTCCAATGAGCCAAAAGCTCCTTTTAAATATTTCAGGAAGTGAAACTTAGAAATTCATTTCAATGTGAGTGTAACTCGCAAAAGCTCTAACGAAAGCCAGTTCTTCAAGGTTGTGAGTTCTTCAAGGTTGGCTGTCAGTGGAATGTTCCAGAATCTTTGGATGCAGCTGCTAGGCCTAAACTTCTGTACTCATTTAGCAGGCTGACAGCTATTTATAGATTGAGACCGTAATATATAAAACAGCCAGTACTCAATTTTTATCTAAAAACAGCAACTCTGTATTTCTTTCGAGAAAATAAAGTCTCTCTTGTTCTCATGGCAGTAAGAGGAAGGTTACTTCAGATGCTGCGTGCACACAGGAAAATCCAGGACGGACGGCAGATACTCGCGTTGTGGGCCCGACAACAGCAGGAATTTCCAAAGCGTTCCGTGTTGTGCTCAGCCCAGCCTTTCCATCCGGACCCAACACTCTGTCTAGAGTGTGAGTGTGTAAGAAAAGGATGCAGTATCTAATTACACATTCTAGGACACATGTTGTAACGGACATTTAAGACAGGGACCACAATGATACAAGAACAATGTAAATAAAGGGGTAAAGTGAATGCTTCACAGATGATCCAACACATGTTTCCCTAAGAAACCAAAATGAACATAAGCCGCAAGTCACTGAGGAGAAATTCAAATGAAAGCGCACAGCATGCCCGTCCGAGTGGGGACACATGACAGCCACAGGGCGAGTGGCAGAAACACACACCAGGGCCGTGTGAGCCGAGCGCGGGAGTGCCTGCTGGGTACTTACCACTGAACGTGGCCTACAACACATGCCCTATCAGAAAGACTGTAAGTGAGGGAAAAGGAAATAGAAGAAGGTATTAATATCTCACTGGAAGAAGCCAGGCCACCACTCCCGCGCCACAGGAAGAAGCCTGACCTGGGACTTGAGCTCTGCCACAGTGGTGTCTTCGGAGATCTCCAGGTCCCCCAGGAAGCGGAGGGAAACCTCCCCGTGCGGGTCGCCGGGAGCACCTACAGCGGACAGAGCCAGATGTCAGAAGGGAGCCTGGACTGTGTCTACTTCCTGTTTCTGAAACACACACCATGTTTTGGTATCATAGATAGCTTTAGTACAGCTCCCTTCGAGAAACGGGATGTGAGTTCCATGAATCGGGTCCCTGGTGACTTTGGAGGGGAGGAAGCCATGCCTGGGGCATCAGCCGGCAGGGAGCATGCCATGGGCACCATGTCCTGGTTTTCTCACTGTAATGGGTTCGAGAAATTGCACATTTGTGCTGTCTGCCTACATTCTTCTTCTCCACATGTTCTCCTTCCTCAGAGAGGCCTTTGCTGGTAGGATTTACCGCCCTTGCCCTTTATTTTACCCTCCTGCTTCTTTCTCTCATACACTTATCCCAGCACGTTAGTCTTTTATCATTTTCTTGCGTGTTGTGTGTGTAGTATTCCTAATCCGTCTCCCCAAAAGAACGTCATTCTCCAGAGAGGGCAGGCTGTCTATCCTCTTTGTCTGTCCAGTGCCCGGGTGGCTGCCACACAGTGAACGGCCACTAGAGGTTTACTGACTAAAAGAATCTTCGACAGTAAGAAGGACTTTCTACATGTATTTTTAAAAAGGTGAAAACAAAATGTTCTCTTATCTGAAGTTCTAGATATAAATGGTGGTAACTAAATTTAAAATTTGGAATAACTTCACTCATATCTGCTCTGTTGATTGCTGGGCACACTGCTAATACACACTAAGACGTCTGATTAAGTAGGTCAAATGAAAGAGCTCTCTTCCTGCGTCGTTCTTCTGTCTTAAGGACACCGTGAGCTGGCACCACTAGGAAGATACTTTTAGGAAACTCAGGAATGAAAAACTATTTCCCAGATGTTGTGATCTAGAAGGACTATCAAAAAATGAACTGTTTCCTTTACTTTTATGGAGAAAGACACAGCTTTTTAAGGTTAAGGTTGTATCCAGTTCTATATGTAATTATTATTCTATTACCAAAACATTTTTAGAGTTAGTACCTACCTAATGTAACCCAAACAAAAAAACTTAATGCCGATTTCATAGGTAATTCGGTATGAAGTATTTTATTGCTCCATACGTATAACCCTAACTTCGCAGTAAGGAGATAAAAATGTGACTCACGTTGATTTCAGTACTGAGGCTTAAAAGGTAAAAAGAAATATTAAGTGTGTAATACTCCAAGGCACTAAAGAAGGCTAAATAAGGAAAACCTAATAAACAGAAAAAACATATAAAGAGTTGGTCCTACTATATTCTCTTTAGTTACAAAGGAAATTAATTTGTGTGTTTTTTTTTTTTTTTTAAGATTTTATTTATTAGAGTGAGCGAGCACAAGCAGGGGGAATGGCAGGCAGAGAGAGAGAGGGAGAAGCAGGCTTCCTGCTGAGCAGAGAGCCCAATGGGGGGTTTGATCCCAGGACCCTGAGACTATGACCTGAGCTAAAGGCAGAGGCTTAACTGATTGAGCCACCAGGGCGCCCTGTGTTTTCTTTAAAATGAAGCACAAATCTACTTTTTACAAATGGCAACTGAGACTCACTGCTAGTGACTTCTTGTTCATCCTGATGTGTGTGCGGAATTCTGTCTGTGGAGAAGCAACTAAGACTAAAACAGCACGTTTGAATCCTGTGTGTCTCCTCAGAAGTCAGAGACGAGGCGAAGCACCCCGGCAGCTGCCCCTGGGGTGTGGCAGTGGAAGGAAGCAGGGGCGGGGTGTGGACTGTGCACAGCCCCCGCCAGGAACCCGCGTCTACTATCAGGCTCAGTACCCGAGTCTGTGATGGGGGGGTGGGGGAGGGTACGCCGCAGGAGGATCTTGCAAGATGATGTGGACAAATTCTAATGTGTTGCCAGAATAATGAAGACAGTAACAGACGGCACTTGACAGGCTGCAGAGCACTGGATAAAAACAGGATGGGGTTCTTCTACAGAATGAATAGGTTTTGATTTGTCACCCTTACATTTAAGATACAAACTCCATCTGCCTCCCAGAGCAGAAGCAGTCACTGTACTCTCGGGAGGACATGCTGGTGGCTACAGTTCTATTCTCACCGTGGGTGGAAGCAGGTCTGCAGACCCCACCTGGGGAAGGGGTGCTGTTCATCCGGAACGGACTCTTCCAGTGACGCATGGGCCCCCCAGGCTGGTACAACCAGACGGGAACCCTCAGGAAACCCTGAAGAATGGAGCATTGCCAACCACGGTGAGGTACATGGATTAACTACGTTTCTACTTCCACACACACAGAGAAGTATCTTGAGAACAACAAATGTTCCTGAGTTTATTATTTTCCCTTTTGGGTATATTAACTGCCATATACTATACCTGTTAATTGTTTTTACAATCAAAAGTTTCAGATCATAAAAATTAGTCTTTGGGACGATGGGGACTCAGTGTTCTTTGCTTAGAAGCATCTTTGTAAATACACTTACTTGTAGGATCTTACTACAATCAAAGACAAGTCTAAACGAATACCAAAGCACTGGACAGAACAAATGATACGAGTATTTTCAGGCCTGCTAAGGGCACCACCAGCACGACGCTCCACTTAGAAGCAGTTTTCAGTCATTAAAATTCCTACAGAAACTTTCTAAAGAAGAACCTATTGCTCCAAGTTGGATTCCTGTAAAGAAACTTCATGAAATAAACCTGATCTACTAGCCGCTCCCCCCCATAGATACACACCATTTCCGGTAGCAAAAACCATGAACCAGCTTCCAGGTCTCTCTAGACCAGTTATATTAGGGGAGGCCGGGACTTCTGACAAACCGATTTCAGCTCTAGAACTTATCCTAGAGATATATACACGCCAAATGGCATATATATGATATTTTGGGCATTGTTGTTTGTATCAAGACTGGAAGCTACCTAAATCCTTGAAGACACTGGCTGAATAAATTATGGTACCTACGTACAATGGAATATTCCACAGCCACCGAACAGAGGGAAACAGCTGGATGTGTACGAACGCAACATACACATGGACATAAAATATTAATGAAAAAAGCGAGGTACAAAGTAGGTTGTCTAGCAAATAATCTTCTGTGTAAGAAAAAAAATGCATGTGTGCAAACAGGTGTGCTGTGTACACACACACACACACAAACATGTATGCATTACCAAGTACAGACTTCTGAAAGGATCCAGTGGAAATGGGCTGCCTACAGAGGGAGGACCTGAGTGGCCGAGGCAGACTTACTTCTCCTGGCCCAGGCTTTTATACACTTCAAATCTTGTATTATGAATATTACCAACTAAAAAGTTAACTTTAAAGATCACGGAATAAAATATAATTCACGAAGTGATGCAGAAACGTCCGTGTGTGTGCGGGTATGAGGAGATCCTCGAGATAGAGGAAGTGAATAAAAACAAAGATGTTTGTCAAACAAGGTATAGAATACGATTCCCTTTGGGTGAACTTTAAAAGGGATACGCACATATTTACATTCTGCACACAAACAGGCATAACTGTTTTCTGGGAAGGATATGCAAGGCAAAGTAAGTTAATTGTGACTCTTTCTGGAGAGAAAAAAATGGGAAAAGCTCTCTTCATTTTATAGCCTGCCACGTCTTTTGAGTTTCCTAATTATAAGCCAGTGGTTATCTAAGTGCTAGAATCTGGGGTCATTTTTTAACTTCCATCTTTACATGTGTCCACCTTAAAAAGAACTTAATAAAGAATGGTCTTAGGTAGCAGCAATCTGCGGTGTTTATTTCAGAGCAGTGAAATGAGTGTTCTTGTCTGCAGCTCACGGGGCTACCAGTTTGGTGCGGCTTTCTGGGAAAACAATGTGGCAACACAGAGCGAGCATCCAGTCTTAAAAAAGTTCATACCTTATGACCTGTTCATTTTGACTTTGGAACAATCCTGAGGATGGTTTCTATTTAAGTATTAGGTATAAAAACAAGACATTTACAACAAGCTAAATTTCTCACGGGGGGTGTGTGAATTAAACTGGTAAGTCACATCCTGGATACAATGACTGGTTTTGGATTCTGCAGTCAGGTTAAGGACTAAAATATGAAAAGCAGGAAATAAACTGGTTTATACGACTGATTTTGCAAGAGGGAACTCTATGAAGACGTAAAACACAGCAGCTGTCTGATGAGAGAACTTACCCCAAATCCCAGCATTCTCTTCCTGCCTGGCTGTGTCTCCACACAATGAGAAACATCATCTCAGTTACCAGAAAGCAGTAACTGTTCTTACAAAATGTCAATTCAGAAGCAAGACCTTACCGGAGGAGGAAGTTTTCCTTCAATTAAAAGCAAAGTATCTCCAGAACGTATCGCAACTTCTCTCAGGGCTGCATCCTGGGGAAACAGAAATTCCTTTATGACTTCTGACAGGAGCAAACAAGACCTCTGGATCTTTTCTTGGAATCCTATGACTCTATAACCCTTTCAAGAAAGAAAGAAACAATAAAGCAGGCATCGAGGAGGCAGGAAAGACACTAAGACTATAAGTAGTATCTCCTCTCCTTCTGCATTAAATCACAGGGGATGGACTGGAAGTATCATAAAGGCTGTGGGGAGAGGGGACGGATGGGATGAGACACGGAAGACTGAGCCGCAGAGGATGAAATACCAGTTAGGCCCGAAGGCTGGGCTGGTTATGGAAAGCTAGAGGAAATGAGAAGGAATTCTCACGAAAAGAAGAGCAGGGTTAAGGTCAAGTCCAGAATAAGGGGAAGAGCTTAGGAGACGAGACAGACTAGAGCACCAGCTGGAAAGTAACAGGACAGGAAGCTGGATCGGAAGGTCACAGATGGAAGGGCTGTGAACTAGATGTTAAGGAATTTTTAGCTGCTTTGAAAAAAAGCTGCTCAAGTTTTCTGAGAAGGTTTTTTTTTTAAGATTTTATTTATTTATTTGACACAGAGAGAGAGACACAGTGGGAGAGGGAACACAAGCAGTGGGAGAGGGAGAAGCAGGCTTCCTGCTGAGCAGGGAGCTCGATGAGGGGCTCGAGCCAGGACCTGAGCCAAAGGCAGCCGCTTACTGACTGAGCCACCCAGGCACGAGAAGGGGTTTTTTAAAGACCATTCCAGCCGCTACATGCACGATACACTGGAGTGGGGAACACCTGACTTGGGACAGCCACTTGGTGTAATTTAGGGAAGAGTACAAAAAAGAAAAGACGAAAATAGCTTGGCCCAACGGCCAGCTGTGGGAAGGGCCAGGGAGGAGTGGAAAAGCCGAGAGCAAAGATGAAGGACCGCAGGGCCAGCAGCACTGTGGGCCAAAAACACAAGGTCGGGAAACACAGCATCTCTGCAAAGAGGTGCAGTAAGTTTGCTTTTAGGTGACTTATTTGATACTGATTTGGGAATTAAGAGAGAAGAAAATGCAGAAGCCACACAACTAGACACACTCTCTGACCCCCAAACCGCATGTCCTGCGGATGGTCTGAGGTCCGCGTCTGGGCAGTCAGCTTCGCGGCCGAGCCTCAGAGGCCCCTCTCTGCGCTCACTCCCTCGGCCCCAGGCAGCAGAGCACCCCAGGGGAAGGCCCAGGCCACCTGCCTCATCACCCTTCTGCTGACGCGCGAGGCCACCAGCTATCACTGTACGGCAGGCACAGCAGGACTTGGGGGAGCACGGCTGATCCCAAGTACCTAAGCTTGCTTCTCCCTGAGCTTCCTCTTGGGACTACCTCTAAGGCCACGGGTTTGACCGGCAGGTGCGACGCTATCTAGGTCAGTAATAAGATGGTTAACCAGAGTCCGACTATCTTGTAATAAAATTGTTCCCAAGACTACCCAGAGAGTTTGGTTGGATCTAGAGACGCAGCTTTGATCAGAGCCTGAGTGACTGGCTGGTAAGATGAATTCTGCCGTCATTAACTTACAGAGAAACAGAGATTAAAATATTCAGGTTTCAAAATTCAGACTGTATCTTCACATTGTTTCACAAATGTCTTCTGTTCTTGGAAGTCCTCTGCTTTCTCACGAGGACCTACTATTTCTAGGAACATACTCTCTTAAGTCAAAAGAGCACTCAGCACAGATGTTAGAAACGTTCCCACTAGGCTGAGACCTTCCCTCTGACTTTAGCAAAGACCTACATACAGTAAGGAAGGAGACGGAGACCAGGTACAGATTTTTGTAGCCTAAAATAATGAAAGTTTTCTCTAGAATGTATACGCCAGTGGGGTGAGGGTGAGTATCCTGTACGGAACACAAACACAATCATTTCTAAGAATAAAACGTGTAACAATAATCTTACTTCTTCACATAAAGGCTCTCCAGCTTCGTAACACCAATCCATTTTTCGTAAATGCCATGTGTCTCCTGTGAAGGAATCAAAATCAGCATAAAAAACTAAGAGTATATTTTAAGAGTTTGTCAGTAATGACCCTCTGGATAAGCAAGTATCAAATGGGATTTGAGCAAATAACGGACTTCTAAATTCTCTCTTCCAGGCAGGAGAAAAATAAAGCAATTCCTTCCATTCGGTTAATTTCCTCTCTATTCCACCAAGATCTGCATACTTGCAAACAGATTAACCCTTGCTACCGTCACACGGCACCGATGTCCTACTTTTATCAGTTACTCGTGCACTCATCACACACGAATACAGATACTGTCCATCTAGGTATAGACTCTCTTCTAAAATCATTATGAAGTTGTTTTATTTCATGGTTTTGGTTGAGAGTATAGGCCAATATCTCTTACCAACTGATAATGTGTACGACCAAACTGTTCTCATCCATTTACCGGTTAATCTAACAAAAACCAATGTTTCTAAAATAGCATTTTAATGAAGTTGGTATAAACAAGAATTTATTAATGTTAAATAGTTTTTAATTAGATTTCTCTCAATATGCTTGCTGTACTGATGAAACGGGAAATTTTTTGAGGCAGAGAGGGAAGCTGAATAGAGTAAAAGTTGGAAATTCTGATTAAAAAAAAAAGTAAAAAAAAAAAAAAAGCAATGTTTTAGAAACAGTCAGCCATCCCACCCACCAGAAGCTACAGCCAAAGGAGTAAACACAGATCTAATACTGAACCTCCAGATGCCACAGGTCTTTAATTCTTACCATACTGTTCTTTGCAGATCCTCTCCTACCATTAGTTCTAGTTTTAAATATAGTAAGAATTGTACTTAATCTAAGTGTGTTTTTTCTTCAAGATTTTATTTATTTGAGAGGGAGCAGCACAAGTCGGGGAGAAGCAGTGGGAGAAGGAGGAGCAGACTCCCTGCTGAGCAGGGAGCCCAACTTGAGGCTTGATCCCAGGACCCTGAGATCACAACCTGAGCTGACGGCAGACGCTTTAGCCAACTGAGCCACCCAGGCACCCCTCTGTGTTTAAAAAACCAAACAAACCCCAATAGGTTAAAAGTGAACACTATTCCTTCTTTGCACCATAATGTGGAAGGAAGAACGTGGGTTCTGAAAGCAGAGAGTCCTAGCTACTCGCCGTATGACTCTGGTTAAACCCTTAACCATTCTCAGCCTCCGTCTTGTCATCTGTGAGATGGGATGGGTGCTGGTCCCTGCACGGAGGCCCGTCAGCTCCTAGAAGGGGGCCGCAGGGCCCAGAACCTCCCTTCTGGTCAGGGTGCCAGAGGTTTCTCCTCAGCAGGTCTGAGGATGGCCAACGCCCTAACAAGAGCAACGGGATGCCCCGGGAGCCCTCTTGCATGACTCCCCCGGGGAGCTACTTCAAAGATACCCTGGATTTATTTTTTTCATTCATATTACATTCCCTAATGTACACCACAAAAATACCGGCACGAAACACAAGGCACTGAAACTCTGAATCAATGAGGTTAAAAAGAAAAAAAATCAGTGAAGGGCCTGGGTGATTCCAGAGGGCATAAATCCTGGCTTTGCTCTTCTGGGCCTGTGCTGGAGCCTGTCAAGCTTCTCTGTCCTCGCAGCGGCTAAGCCACAGCTGGCTTTCTGTTAGCTTGAACAGCGGAGCCAGGAGAAGGCACTACGTGCATGACAAAGCTGGAGGAAAGCATGTCTGAGGGGCTGTCATCAGGCTTACAGATGACTTACTATGAGGACACAGATAAGTGACTTTGTCATGGTCTGAAACTTACCTGGCAGGCCAGACTTCTCCAGCATGAGCTTTAAACACTGTTCAAAAAGAGAGAAAAACCACATTCAGTTCTCTGTTTCTGAGATACAGCACTGGGAAAGACGCCCCTGTTGGACCCTGGGCATGTCTGTCTTATTATATTTAGTAATTTCTGGAGGGATGAGGATATGTACAGCTCAGATGACTTAAGGGAGCTCTGCTTCCTAAGAGCTAGGTGGGGCCAGCCAGGAGGGGAAAAAGTTGCTGGTGTCTGTATCTGAGGCTTAGACTCTGCTCACCCCCAAGCAGGCCCGCAGCATGAGCGCCTGCTCGTGAGGACCAGCGCTGGGGTCTGGGCCGGATATGACTGATTAGGTCGATTTCAGAGATACACATTGAACCCTGAATCCTATAAAAGATCAGCCTTTACAGAGCACCCAAGAGATACAACTGGTCATCTATGAACTCACAGGAAGAGATCCATGCAGGCGGTGTGATATGATTAACAAAAGTTTAAATAACAGTAATAAAAATCAGAAACTCCCAACATCCTTGGGGGAAAAACCTACTCTTTTGCCTGCCTATAAATTCACAACGAGAGTAAATAAAACTTGAATTATACTATGCTAGCAGAGAAGGAAGCAAGAAAAAGGAGGATTACTACTGTACTGCTTGGAATAAGAAAAAGAGCAAAGGATCAAAATGTCCACGAACAGGAACTCTTAAATAAACTACAAGAGGTCTTTAAAAAAAGGATAAAATAGATTTATACACACTGGTTTTAAAAGACCTTCACAAATTCGAAGGGAAACAAAGTTCTAGTGTCATACATGCAGCGTGATCCCATTTATGATTTAAAGGAAACCGTACGAACAAGTCCAGCTCATCTGTCCCTGTGCCGGTGTGAGCGCATCAACGGTCTGCAAGGACTCGCACTCGCTGGGGTGGTCAGGTCACGCCGTGCCAAGACCACGGAGACGTCCGGCTGGGCTCTAGGGTAGGCTGTGGCCAAAGACTTTTATCCATACGCTACCCCCAATGGGGTTTAAAGAATAAGCCCAGCATTACTTGTATGATTAAGAGTAAAAGAGACTTTAAAATATACCCAAAGATTATTTAGAGAAGGACGGCAGTGAGAGCACAATCCAGTAAGACACGGGGACTGGGAGCACGGCGGCAACCGCACCCAGTTTCCGCAACTTAAGAAAAGCGAACGTTCACCTCAGCTGTGCTCTGGGACCAGAGCGCGGAGGCCGACATGCCCAGCGGGGCAAGCACTCAGGGCCTCTGAGAGACACAGGGAAGCACAGGAGGCCTGGGAGCACAGGGAAGGGACCGCTCAACGTCTCTGTAAGAATAGACCCTGGGGAAATGCAGGCTGGAAAGAAAAAGATCCATCGGGAAGCTGCTAGAATAACCCAGAGGAGAGGTGCCCAGGGTGTAGCAGTGGAGGGAATGAGATGTGGTCAGATCCTAGACAAATCATGATGGGAGAACTGAAAGGATTTCATGAAAACCTGGATGCGAAACACAAAAGCACTGAGGGTGACCCCCAGGTGTTCTGGCCTGAGCAAGCAGAGGAATGGAGGTGCCACCACCGACTGACAAGGAGGGAAACGGAGGTGCGTGTGAGAGAGGACAGGGGTCACATAGCAGGGGGATGGCTATCAGACAACCAAGTAGGTCCCACAAGCAGAGCGCCAGGCCGAGGTCCAGTCTACGGGAGAGAAGAGCACAGAGCAAACTGTGGGGGGGGCGGGCTGTGCGGCGGGGGGAGACCGGGAGGAGCTGTGGTCCTCCTAAGCCAAGTGACAGAAGCGTTTCTAGGCTCAGAGAGGCACCGATCGCCTCAGAGGCCACAGAGGGCGGGAAGAGGACAACTGAGAACTGCTCATGGGACCCAGCCACATGGAGGGGAGTGAGTGTGCCCACACTGGGCTTCAGAGCAGACAGACAGACAGACACATCGCTCATCTGAAAAGTTCTGCGGCCTTTCTCTGACATGAATAGCACCAAAAAGTTAAAAGCTAAATGAAAAACTAAAAATATTTATGGCAGGTAACAAGTAAAAAAAATACTTAAACAATGTTTTGCCGTGGACAATTGCAAACACGTGCAGAGAGGGCGGTAAATGTGAGCCTTCGGCGCCCATCACCCAACCTCCATGACTGCCGCAGCCTGTCTCATGTGCCACAGCCTCACCCATTTCCTGTCCCGCCTGCTGCCTTCCAGGGCCTCTGAGGCAAGAATGTCAGCTAGCACATCATTTATTAATAGTTAATACTCATCTCTAAAAGATGAACATTTTTTTAAAAAACATAAGCCTCAAACAATTATGAAAAACTCAAGAAATCCTTAATAACAAATACCCAGTTGGTGGTCACATTCCTTTTTTTCTTTTAAAGTAATCTCTATGCCGGACATGGGGCTCGAACTCACAACTCCATATCAAGTCACACGCCCTACCGACTGAACCAGCTGGGCCCCCACAGTCCCTTAGTTCTCTTACACTGTAACTAAGGTTTTCCTGGTTTGTAACAAGAGCCGAATGAAGTGCACATACCGCACCCGCTCCTCCTGTCTCTTGAGTCCCTTCAGGACCATGCAGACAGTGGCCTGTGCTGCGGTGACAGGTCCCCTCTGTCCCCTATGCTTCTTCTTCTTTTTTTTTTTTTAAAGATTTTATTTATTTATTTGACAGACAGAGATCACAAGTAGGCAGAGAGGCAGAGAGAGAGAGGAGGAAGCAGGCTCCTTGCTGAGCAGAGAGCCCGATGTGGGACTCGATCCCAGGATCCCGAGATCATGACCTGAGCTGAAGGCAGAGGCTTAACCCACAGAGCCACCCAGGCGCCCCTGTCCCCTATGCTTCTTAGAAACTGATCCTCAGACCTGGGAGCTCAGGTCCACTGAGCCTTGTTTTGTGTTGGCAATGGTTACTCTTTTCGGATAGTTAGCAGTCTTTCAGGATCATTGTTCAGACCCATTAATTCATTAGGAGTTAAAATAGCTGACAGCCTAAAACTCTCTCATTTATCAGCTGATATATATCTACAAAAACACCTTCTCATTACCTATACCTGCAATATAGCTTCCAAAAGAAAGGATAAATGCTTGACCCTCTCCTTTCGGTTACCCAGCATTCACTCTGTGTAACCAATGATGATGGTCTTTTTAGGATCATTTATGAACTCGTGCAAAAGCCTCTTCAAGTTGGTTCCTGGCTTTCTCTGTGGACCCCCGCAATCTTTGCTGGCTTTACTGCTTCTGTCAGGACAAAATGTTCCAGGCTCACTGACCTGTTCCTGACCTAGATACAGACTCAGCCGCCACTCTAAGAAGCCCTGATTCCTTCCAGTAGGAAACGGTATTTAACAACCACAACCACAATCTGGGTGCTGGGGTGCTTGCTCCCACCAGGTTGGTCACTGTGTCTGAGCTGTTTCAGGGGGCAGAGCTAGAAAAAATTTTAAAAGCAAACAACCAAGTTCATTCTGCCTCTTCAGATTCAAATTCAGAAGTACAGCTCTACTCAACTATACCACTGTGTCTCCCCATTTTCCAACACTGAAAGTTGTAGTTATCTGTGACACTAACATAACTGTTACCCCATATGCACGTGTGCTCACAGACACACACACACATTTGTGCCCAGGTGTGTGACTATGCACTTATATAACCTAAAAACACCAGTAGGAGATATGGCAAAAATGTTAATATTAGCAGGATACAGGATAATGAGAGGTTTTCATTTTTCCTTTTAATCCATTTCTACAGAACCCAAATTTCTGTAAGTATTACCGATAACCAGAAAAGAAAAAGATAATAATCTTATTTTAAAAATTTGGGTTTGTTCAAGTTCCCCAAACTACTTTTAGTGAATGGACAGAATTCTCTAAAGTATATTGTGGGAACCCTAGCCTTAGGACCTCAAAATCCGAACAGGGTTACCATGGCTCCCCATACCAAATGCCCACAGATCTCTCCCCACACCAGGAAAAAGTAAAATTACTTACATCTCCCACAGACATTGTTTCTTCTACTATGATCTCCATCTCTGTACCAGGCTGAACATCACTTCCCACAGTGAAAAACAGGAACAGCTAAGATCAATGAATGCAATTTAATCTAAATTTTAGAATTCTACAAATGTATTACCTGCTTCCAAAAAAGAAAAGCCAATGGTCCATGAAATTTTAATAAACATCTATCATAAAAAAACAAAGACGCTGGTTAATTTAATGTTGCAATTTAAACAATTCTGATGACCCAGAAATGTAAGATGCTTCACGCCAGTGTTCTCACTCGCACAGGTGTTACATCATTGTTCTTCTCTCACAGATATTATTTATTCCACTGTGATCTTTGTTTCTTTCTTGGTCATTCCTCAAAGGGATCTGCTACAGGCTGTGAGCACGAACTGGGGTTTTGCTCTGGGTCATTTGGCTGTGATCTTATTTTCTGTCCAGCAAATCTGATCGCTTGTGAGCTCAGCTCCCGACAACCCTCCCTTTCCTTTCGAACTCCATCTCACCTGTCACGTTTTCCTATCCGCTTGTCATGCACTCCTACGCGGTCAAGTTCAGGGGAAGAACAGATTAGAGAGGAGGTAGCTGGGAAACTAATGAAGCGGATCCAGGAACCACAGGGATGCTGACAGGAGTCCAGCTTCCCTTGAAACAGAGTCTTACCAGGAAGGACACCATGACTTTTGGATGGTAACGAAACTTTATTAAATAGGCAGGGCTTGGGCTTCTGGCAGAGGTTGACCTAATACTTTATACAGAAAACGAGGACTGATTAAAAACAAAGGCAGAGAGTAATTCAGTCCAGAATCAGTATACTCTATTGCACTAACTTTAAGATGCCACTGGTTGTTTCTCATCACTTTCCGTGCCACTGAGAGAGAGAAACCGTGCCAGCTGCAGTCACAGATGCCACAGATGAAGAGGAACGCCAGCCTCGCAGACGGCAAAATGCAGGGAAAAGGGGTGCTTTTTAGAATTTATGAAACAGGGTGGCCCCTCAATTTTAAAGGTCCCCCCTAACCACAAAATTCTCACTGGAAAAGAACCTTTTGAGTATGCTCTGACACTAGTATTTTTGATTTAAACACAAAGGACTAGATGGTTCTTTGTATGCCTAACATACAAGGTGTCATTTAAGAAAGAGAAAAAACTTCTAAGGAAAATGATTACTGGTGCAGTAGTTAAGGTGAGAATTATGAGATTAAGGACTTTTGATTCTGGGAAGGTTGCTTTCACTCTGTCAGGTGACCCCCCATTACCTGCGATGAGGTTGGTGCTTTTCCAGGACACAGTCCCAGGGAACTCCCCATCTTCAGTTCCGCTTCCTTCAAAGTGTAACTGTCTGGCACTACAAAGAATTTGGAGAACAGGATGAATGTTATTAATTCCTACCTCCAGGAATATACTGAAAATGTACACAAAATAATCCACTGAAGTCAGCCTTCCTTTGAAAATCAAGAACATCAAGAAAGAAAGAACAGGAGACGCGCTCCATGCAAAAAGATGACCGGCATTACGGCTCTGTTTGATTTTCCATTTCCACACTCTAGAATATATTCTTCCTCTCTGTACAAAACAAGGCTAAGGAATAAGAGGCGGCTACGAAGGTTCGAGATTCATACTTAATAAACATCAAAGAGCCACTGTTTGCATGGATTAAAAGCTAGATATTGCGAATTGATTCATGAGTGGTGGACCCGCCTCCTGCACACTCAAAGCTGCTGTGGTGACCATCAGCTAACTAAGTCTAATGACAGGAGGAGTCACAGAGGTGAGAACAGAGTCTATTCTGCGGCTGTTATCACAATAACACGAGCAGCGCAAACACTCTGACAGCGAATCTAGAAAGACGTAACTCGATCGAAACAACTGCCTAAAATGAAAATCGGCTCATCAGAAAAGGTGTTTTCCTTTCAAACAGAAGGGTTTGAATTTCTGGTTATGATTTTCCGTAATCCATGAAGGCTGCCCTGGGATGACAGTAAGTCCAGCAAGTTAGTTTCTAAGGCGATTGAAGGATATTAGGTGCCGGAAGCCATCATTTGAATAAGAAAGATCGATGGTGTGAGAGTATCCGTTTTTGGAGGCTACCATGAAGATTTACCTGGACAAAGAAGCTTCCCATTTCTGCCAATAGGTCTCAAACAGCTGTTCTCAGCTACAAATAAAAAGAAGCTGGTTAGTGCACCGGAACAACTAAAGAGAGATGCTCTACTGTGTTCATTAGGAAAGCTACAATGAGCGACAAAACAAAAACCCCCAAGTACTGGCAGTCTTCAGCTCGCACAGGAGCTCAGGGCCGCGAGAAGGCCGGGGAGTCCCCGTGAGGACACTGCCGCTGTCCGCGGACCTCTCGACATTGTTGTCACAACAGTTAAATCTCCCCAGTTATACGTGTACAGTGAAATTTTAAAAATAGTAAAATTAGTATTTACACTGCAAGTTAAAGCACTAGAAACATTGAGAATTTTTTTTTTTCTTTTGGTAAAAAACATCAAGACTCCTTTACACAGGGCTTGCTTCTTGGTGCGGAGCTCACAATTCGGAGTGAGCATCTTTTCTATCCCTGAGCGAACCGTCATCCTCTAGGTTGGCTCTGCTTCCAGAATTTCCTATTTTGTGCTTTCAATCTCATGAAGGGTCTGCAGGGGGCTCCTTCGATGGGAAGGCTCCTGGAGGCATCACTTCTTTGCAGATACCATCATCCTTTCTGTCACAACCGCTTTCCTCACATCCCTTCATGTCCTCTGGCTGCGTATGTTGTGTCTCGAGTGACAGCAGTGCCAATGTTCCCACAGCCAGTGATTTCCTCTAGCCCTCTGCAGACTTTCTCTGCTGCGCCTTCACCTTCAGGAAGCAATTCGCTTAGCCGTGACAGCGAGACATCACATGGGCTTACCATGGGAGAAAGGGGACAGACCATTCCCTCTGCTGTACTGAAATGAATACCAGACACTTCAGAGGGAGGTAATCGGTCCCTGATACTGATGCACACCTGCTATTTAAGTAGTGACCTGCGGAACGGAGAGCCAGTAGCAAAGTTTGCACTTCTGCAATGACTCCGTTCGCGTCCAGTGTAGCAGACATTGGAACCATGCTGTCGGCTGGCTGACGTTATGTAATGAGCCCTGGTAACTGAAATTCATGCAGACTGCCTCTGTGTGAAATAGGTCAGGTGATTTTTATGCTTATTAAATGGATTAGGGGCAGTGGGCGCTATTCTTGCAGGTGTGAAGATGCTGGCTTTTGGGGAAGGAGCACTCTGGGTTTTGAGTCACTTGCCAAAAGGAGAATGGTTTGGAGGGGGGCAAGAGTGAAAGAAGGGAGACCTGTTTCACGGGAAAATGATAAACTGTTCATTTTAATAAACTATATGCTTTTAATCAATTTGAGGTATAAGTTGCAATACAACACGTCCTAAGTGTATGGAGTCTGATCTAAACACTGAGCAACCACCAGCAAACCCGAGATGGGATTTGCATCGCCCCCCAAAATTCCCTCAAGCTGCTCTGCAGGCAACCTCCCCCTGCTATCCAGTCTTCCATCCCTGTAACCAAAGCACGGGTTTTCTGTTCCGAAAATTTCACATAAATGGAGTCATGAGAGTATGTGCTCCTTTGTGTCCAGCTTCTGCTCTACGCTCTGTTTGAGAGTCACCTGGGTTTTGCAGGGGGTGGCAGTTCGAAGCTCGTGTTGAGGACCGGCATCCTGTTGTTAGGATGCAACACGATTTGCTCACCCATCCACTGGCGTGTGGACTTATGGACTGCAGCCCCCTTTTCATCATGAATATTTACGGAGAGTATCTGTAAGAATGTGCTTTCATTTTTCTTGGGTAAGCACCCGGGATGGGTAAGTGAATGTTTAACTTCCTAACAAGCAAGCTAGCTCTTCACCAAAGCGACTGGCACCTTGCACTCACGGCAGCGCGTGGGGGCTGCTGTGCGTCTTCGGTAAAGCTTGGTTTTGCGGGTCCTTTAACGCTGAGCGTCCCACTGGGACGGCTAATCAGTTTCATAGCTAATGACACTGAGCATCTCTCCTGTGCTTACGGGTCACCCATAGGTAGGTGTTCTTCTGTAAAGTGTCTTCCCCATTCGGGCTGGGTTGTCTTCTTACAAGTATTTCTTTTATTATTATTTTTTATATAACCTGGATGCATATCTGTGTCAAATGTGCCACAAATTTTTTTTCTCCCAGTTTGCAGCTTGCCTTTTTAAATGCCCTTTGAAGTACAGAAGCTTTAAATTTTGATATTGCCCAATTTATTAGTTTTTTCCTTTTATGGTTTGTGCTGGAGTCCTAACTTAAAAAAAAATCTTTTCCTTATGATAAAACTAACAAAGATTTTTCTCATAAGTTCTCTCCTAGAAATGTTACAGAAATGGTTTTAACACTGAGGTCTATGATCCATTCTGAATTAGTATTTTACATGATGTAAAGCAAAGTGAGAGGTTCATCTTTGCCTCTATGGAGAGCTAATTGGTCCTGCACCTTATGCTGGAAATACACTGCTTTTCCCCATGGGACTACCTTGGCACTTCTGTTGAAAGTCAAGGGACTTTTATTTATCTGCACCTATTTCTGGATTCCCAATGTAGTACCACTGTCAGTATTTTAGGCTCAAAAACCACGTATAATCTCTATTGCAGAAAAGGAGCCATTAAAAGTGTGAAAACTATTCTCAGCTCAGTGACTACACAGAAACATGTTACAGGCCGAGGCAGCTTGCTGACCCCACTCTACGTCTGCTCCTGTGCCAGGACCCACTGTCTCGATCCTACAGCTTTAGAGTAAGTCTTGAAATCAGTGTAACTCTTCCCACTTTATTTTCCTCTCCTCTCAAACAGTTAGGATACTCTAGGTTCTTTGCATTTCCTTGTGAGTCAGCTTGTCAGTTTCTCTCTGACACACACACACACACACACACACACACACACACACACACACCCCTCTAGGATTCTGAGTGAGGGTGCACTGAATCTACAAATGGATTCTGGGAGAATTTAGCTCTTAACAATGTTGTGTTTTCTGATCCAAGAGCATGGTGCATCGTTCCACTTATTTACATGTTCTCTGACTTTTCACAGGGATATTTTCTTGTTGTCAATGTATATGTCCTGCACATATTTCATTAAACTTATCCCCAAGTACTTCATGATATCTTATGCTATTATAAATGTTTTCCTAATTTCATTTCCCATTTTTTTTGTTCCTAGTAAACATACAATGAATTTCTGTGTATTAATTTTGACTTCTTGTTAAACTCCCTAGTTCTGACAGTAAACACATCAACAGTATTCACCACCACTGCATTAGGAAAATCCATTAAACACACAATGAGAGTAATTCATACCCACTAGCATGGCTATAATCAACAGGACGGATACAAACACTGCAAGGATGTGGAGGAACTGCAATGCCAGCACACTGCGAGTGGGGATGTAAATGGTTCAGCCACTCAGCAAAGTACAATGGCAGTTTCTTATAAAGGTAAACACAAATGTGCCATGTGATCCAGCAATTACAATCCTGCAGATCTATCCGAGAGAACTGAACACATGTCCACAAATGTGTATAAGCGTTATTCATAAAATCCCCAAACCAGAAACAACTCAAATGTCAGTCAAGCAATGCATGAATAAACAAACCGTGACACATCCATACAGTGGAACATGGTCAGTGATAAAAAGGAACACATTTTTAAGTCATGGACGAACCTCAAAACTGGTACTCTAAGTGAAAGACGTCAGACAAGACGGAGAGCATACTACATGGTTTCCATTTACTTAAAATGTCCAGAAAAGTCTAGAGAGACAGAAAATAGATAAGTGGCTATCGGGGCTTGGAATGCAAAAGGGGCACAAGGAATCTTTTTGGAGAAATGGAATGTTCTGGATTGTGCTCATGGCTGTACAACTCTGTATGTTTACTAATATCACTGACTCATACTCTGAATGGGTGTGTGATGGTCTGTAAATTATACCTCAATAAAGCTGTTAAGAAAATCTAAAGCTGAGTGAAGAGTGGGTTTCAGATGTTGTATTCAGTATGACAGAAATTAAATGTGAAAACAATATACAAATATATGTATCCCGATATATGGAAACACAGTATCAACAGAACAATGTGAATGCACAGGGAAGACACCCGAATCAGATATACTGGTTGCATCTGGGGAGGGAGAGAATAGGTCCCAGGAGGAGAACAGAGAGAATTTTAACTTTATTTCCAATGTTTCAAACAACAACAAAATGACAAAATGTTAACACTTATCCATGTGGGGTGGTAGGTACATGAATTTTCCCTAAATCATTTTTTTGTACTCTCATAATTTTTTTAGAGATTTTATTTATTTATTTGAGAGAGTGAGAGAGTGGGAGGGAACAAAAGCCAGGGGAGAGGCAGAGGAGAAGCAGACTCCCCACTGAGCAGGGAGCCCAACGTGGGGCTCGATCCCAGGACCCTGAGATCATGACCTGAGCCGAAGGCAGACACTTAACCAACTGAGCCACTCAGGCGTCCCCATACTCCCATATTTTTTCAACCAAAAATCAAACAAAACTAAATTAAACCAGAAAAACCCAAAAGCAAATGTAAATGATTACCTAGTTCCTTCATTAATTTTAATTCCTTTATGGCTTTGATTCGAATATCAAACACCACCTAAAACAGAGAAAGCAACTAGTGACTCTGTGTGTGTGAGAACAATGGGAGGGGAGGGTGCGGAGGCCGCCAGTGTATGCGTACACAGCTCAGCTGACTTACCAGTTACTGGACAGAAGTTTCTGCCTACTGGAAAAAGATTTTTTTTCCATCTTGGATATTCATTTCCTCTCCTCTACCAAGTTAAAAGCAAATACTGGGACCTTAATAGTGAAGTCTTTACCAAACCGATGGTAACCAGAACAGAAAGATGGAAAGTTAAAGAAACCATTCTAGCTAACAAAGGCAAAAAGCTGAAAACCCATACTAATCTTTCTAACAAGAGCAAACAAAAGAAAATACAGTTAATCGTACTTCTTTAGGTTAAAAATGATAAATTTTTAAAAAATGACAAATTCAGGGCCAACAAACTTAGAAAAAAAATCAAAATGGACAATACTAATCCAAGGGAACTATTTAAAATTTTTGTTAAAATTACTTTTGGATTGCTTTCTTCCTTTTCTTTTTAGTTTAGGCTAATTGCCTCTAGGGCTTGAAGCAGGAAATTTAGGGGTGAAAGTGATGTCGGCCATCATGACCTAGACACTCCCAGCAGTTCCCCACAGCACCCCAAGAAGGAACGAGGACTGGAGTAACCAGGACTTCACCAAAGCCTCCCACGTAGGGTCAGGTGGGGTGCGGGGGGGCCAAGTCTGCCAAGCTCCAAAGTGCTGGCTTTATACTGTCCCCTCTCCTGTGCCAACAGATACTAATGCACCTTAAGAAATTATAATATTTATAGAAAACATTCTAAAAGGTTTCTTTTGATGTTCTAGAAAAAAAAAACCAAACTTCATGAATTGAAACCACATGAATATAAAGAGACGTTTGCAGGAATGATGTTTAAGGAAACCAGGGTCAATGTCTTCAAGTGGAAAATGGAAGGACTCTGTTTTTAAGAGCAGATGGCTTTAGATAAGAGTACAGAGTATGATGTAGAACAATTTCAGGTAAGCTTAAAAAAACAAGCACCAAAAAATAACACAACACAAAAACAAAACATATATGTCTGGTTTAAAAAATAAGAGACAAGACTGTGGGAAAATAGCATTTTATATTTTTCAAAGCTAGGGGATTCCATGAACTAATTAAATAGGTAAATCCTACATTCTAATGTAGCTTTGGATGGAAAAAAGGCACATATTTTCTTGAAACATGTCAAGGGCTAATATAGGTAAATGAGTGGTAATCAAATATTAACAATAAAATATTGATGTCCTCCCCCAACACATTTTTTTTTTTAAAGTTAAACTCTACGCCCAATGTGGGGCCTGAACTTATGACACTGAGATCAAGAGCTGTGTGCTCTACTGACTGAGCCGGCCAGGTGCCCCCAAAAGTTGATTTCTTAAGCTCTAGAAACCCACTGAGACAAGCGTTCTGGAAGATTTCAGGTACTGCCTTTTAAATCAAACACTGTTAAACTAGAAAACTGTCCACCAGACTTGAACTATAATCTACTCACTGTGTTCATAGTTGCTGATATTTTTACTTGCTTCTCTTCGGATTCTAATTCGCATAGATTTTGAACCTGGAGCCAACTGATCTCACTCATACCAGTGAGCCACTTCCCTTGTGTGAGGAGCGTACTGTGGGAACAAAGACATTTAAGACACGTGTCTTTACACAGCGCTTCTACGGATCAGAAAATTAATACCGTTCCTTCGCTTCCAAAATTCTGCATGTGTCCTTTGATGTGACGAATTAAAGGTGACCAAGGTCTACGAAGCCTAGCTTTAAGAAAGTTACCTCTTTAGGGCAGTGCTAGGCAGCTGGGCACAGAGTCTATTTCTACTCCAAGTATGCTCTGACTTATACAAATAATCTGTTGCCATGTTTTTTTGTCTTGTTTTTTGTGTTGCCACATTTTTCAAAGAGAAGTGTTGTCGCGGAATAATCTGCTGCTAACTTTGGCCTGCCCAGTGGACTCACGAGGCGAGCTTTCAGAGTACTGATACCAGAAGCCTGACCAGAGGATTCAGATCCAGCGTCATACTAACAGGACAGTCACGCAGGTGTACAGACAGACACTGCATAAAGGCCACATTTAAGGGGTATATCATTCCCATCACACGTGCTGTATATTTTTATGTTTATTATAGTTTTATTTTATGACAGCAGGTGGCCTACAAGTAGGGTGTCTTGTTCTAACTAAATTTTCCTACACATAGTAGGTAAAGGCTCTCGAGGAAGGAGTGGCTTTCTAATTCACACGGAGGTGCCGAATCATGGGCAGAAGTCCTCCCGGGAGTGCGTATCGGAAACACAATTCTACTCTTTATCTCAGCTGTCCCACGCTGGGGCTACCCCTTGAGCTAGCAGTCCTACGTTCAGCAAAGTTTTAAGCACAAAGATGTTCCCTGAAGACTACCCTGATTGTGGCGAAGGACTGGATGAGGACAGGGACAACTACACCCCACCTTTAACCATGTGCGAATGCTCCATAAGCACTGAACTCCCAACCCTCAGGCTCTGGGAAGCTGGCACTGATTTTTACCCTCAGTTTGCAGAAGAAACTGAGCAGAAGGAGAGGAGGTGACTTGCACACAATCACACTGTCAGGACGCGACAAAGCTGGCAACAAGTCCAGGTGGCCCGGTCCTCACCCCTGCACACACTGCCTCATGCATCCGGAAAGCTACAATGTCAACACTGACGGCGGCACAGCCGCACAGCGAGGCTCGTGAAGAGTCTGTAGACACGGGGCGGGGGAAGCAGGCTCTAACTACCCGTGAAATAACCATTAGTAAGCTTAAAAAGAAAAAAACCTTCAGAACAAAAAAAAACAATTACTTGAGCTCAGGGCAACAGGAAGGCGGATGGTGACTGCCAGGCTCGGACGCTGCTTCGGGCCTCCTGTCTTCACTTCTGTACTTCCCAAGTCCTAATACATGCGGTGTGACTTTTTTTTTTTTTTTAATTTAATTTCGGGGGGAACAGAGGGAGAAAGCAGAGAGAATCTTAAGCAGGCTCCAAGCCCAGCACAGAGCCCGATGTGAGGCTTGATCCCACAACTCTGAGATCACAACTGAGCCAAAATCAAGGGTCAGATGCTTAACTGAGCCATGTGGGCACCCTGTGTATTACTTTTTATAAAGGGACATATAATAAACTTTTAAATTAAAGAAACCAAGTGCAGAAATATATGCCTGGAAAACAATCTGCCTCTGTGTCACAGCCACCGTCAGTGACAATATGGAGACTCTGACTGATGGAGCAGGGAACGAATTGTTATTCGCAACCTCAAGTCTTCAACATATGGAAACCGGAGGTTTACAGGGCAGTGCACACTGACTATAGAAATGCAGCATAACAGACGTGGACAACAAAACGGAGACGGGCGGCACTTCTGGGCTTCCAGTGGGACTCACAGGAACCAAGAGAGCGTGCGTCCCCACGCACCTGCCCTCTCTGGGAAGCTGGGAGGGTCTCAAGACTCAGAAAAAGGATTACAATGAAAACCTGAATTGCCTTATGGGAGTCTTGTGACAAAAGAGACACACTTAGCTAGATCTTAATATCCTCCTCATGAAAAGATTCAGGAACCTTCTTTGTGAGAATGTGCCTTCAGTTTTGTAGTAAGTGCTAATTGGAATTCATTTGACAAGACCTTGCTTTACAAACAACTAATCTAGATTATATCTCATCTATATCTACGTTATTTGGTCATCTTATTTACCAACAAATAAAAATTTTGAAAAATCAACATTATAATATTACCTTCCTCCAAGCTGCCTAACTCAGAACACTCCTGCATACGAACATATCCAGGACACAATGTTTAGAAACAAAAGGAAAATACTGAACTATTATCAGTATTAAGATAAAGTTTTCAAGTTCCAAGAGACAGAACTATCATTTAAATAACTTAAAAAGGAATTCTCTTATGTTTCAGCAGGGTACCTGTTATCATCTCTAGAATCCTGAATGAGAAGCGAGTTGTGGTTCCCGAGGCCCAGCTCTCTGAAAGTCTTCTTCAGGTCCTCCCTGGGAATGGCGACCCAGTTCTCTTCCTCGGCAGGGTCAGTGGCGTTGATGAAGAGGACACCCATGGGCACTGCCAGGGTGGTGAGCACCTCGCCCATTTGTGCATTGGACGGAAAGACATGTGGAGACTCTATCAACTGCTGACACTTGTCCCCCTCACTGCCTGTTGCTAGATGAAGAACATTTATGAGCAGAGGTTCACAGTCATTCCCGGTTGGAATCTGGATGCCACCAACCTACAATAATACCAAGACAACCATTAGTACAGTTTCTATTTGCCAAAATCAAGTCAGCATAATCACACAGTAAGACTACTCTCTCTCTCTCTTTTTAAGATTTTATTTATTTGTCAGAGAGAAGGAGCACGCACAAACAGGCAGAGTAGCAGGCAGAGAGAGAAACAGGCTCCCTGCTGAGCAAGGAGCCCAATGCGGGACTCCATCCCAGAACCCTGGGATCATGACTTGAGCTGAAGGCAGGCGCCTAATGACTGAGCCACCCAGGCGTCCCTAAAAGACTACTCTTTTTTTTTTTTTTTTAATTTTTTTTTTTTTTAAAGATTTTATTTATTTATTTGACAGACAGAGATCACAAGTAGGCAGAGAGGCAGGCAGAGAGAGAGGAAGGGAAGCAGGCTCCCTGCTGAGCAGAGAGCCCGATGCGGGACTCGATCCCAGGACCCTGCGATCATGACCTGAGCCGAAGGCAGCGGCTTAACCCACTGAGCCACCCAGGCACCCTAAAAGACTACTCTTAAAAGGCGCCTGAGTGTTTGGTGGGTTAAAGTGACTGCCTTCGGCTCAGGTCATGATCCTGGAGTCCTGGGATCGAGTCCCACAGCAGGCTCCCTGCTCATCAGGGAGTCTGGTTTTGCCTCTGACTGCCCCCCCCCATGCTCTCTTAATAAATAAATAAAATCTTAAAAGAAATACTCCTCTTAGAGAATTCTTTTTTTTTTTTTTTAAGTGAAAGGTCTTGTACTTTAGATTTTCCTTTGAAAGTTTCTCTTAGCCATCTTTTATTTTCTAGGAGAGCAATGTGCAGTGGAGACAGAGATGCAGGAGTCCTCAGCAATAATAATAAAGACTTGGCGGGGGGGGGGGGGGGGCGGAGCAGAAAGAAAAAGGCTTTGGAAATATAGAGACGGACCAATGACAGACCACAGAGTGGGTAAGATGCTGCTCACTCCTTTCCTGACTTGGAGAAGCCCCTCCGCTCCTGCAGGTCACATCCCTAACTCAGGGTAGCTACCTGCCCCCTCCTGAACGCCCTTAGGGAGCAAGCACAGAACCCCACTACTGCCCATGTTAGTGGGATTATTTACAACAGGACAGCCTGAAGGACTGATTATGTGCCTTCGTATGAGCACCTGGCACTGCAGAAGCGCTCGGCAAATATCTCCTTAGCAAACGACTAACACTGACTGTACCTAAAACTTGTCAGACATTTCAGATATTTTCTAGCATCTAGTTACCTTCGTAGATGCCGAAGGAAATTTTCTTACAAGACACTTAAAAATATCGAAAACCATCAAAGTATGTCTTCAATCCGTGCTTACCTCCACCCCATTCCATACAAAGAGGTCTTCCCCGTCCACAATCTCCATTTCCCACAGTGTCAGGTCATCTCCTAAAACATGAGCTCATCAGTGAGACCATTTGTCACAATCACCAAAAACAATCAAACTAAAGAAAGAGCTGAGACACTTAGATATTTGTTTGAAAAAGCATTTTCACCAAGGAAACTTAAGAAAAAGGCGGTAATTACATTTATTATCTTGGCATTATTTAGGATTATTTTTATCTTTATGCTTTTCACCACAGTCTTTAGGGTTTTTTTCCACCTTGTGTAAGCATCTCCCTATGTTGTTACGGAAGCTCGGCGAGCACGAGAGCAGGGGAGACGCTGACCGAACCCGACACTGTGTGCGGGAGGGAGGCTTGGCCAGCATGTGACCCCAGACCCAGCACGATTCTGCTGTCTGTCCTGTGTACTGCGTCCCCATGCTTCAGTTTTCTTGTTTAGGAAATGTAGGTAAAGAATTTTGTGAAAATCAAAAGAGATAATTTATATAAAACTTATCTCTGGATTTGGTGCAGTGAAGTCCCAAATAAACGTCACTATAGCTGCTATTATTATTGTTTTGTTGTTATTCACGGGTAGTAAATATTTTTAAAAGCTCTCCAAGATCTTCTATTTGTTTTACTACAAAATCTGAAGCTGTTGGGGTGCCTGGATGGCTCAGTTGTTAAGCGTCTGCCTTTGGCTCAGGTCGTAATCCCAGGGTCCTGGGATCGAGCCCCACATCGGGCTCCCTGCTCAGTGGGAAGCCTGCATCTCCCTCTCCCACTCCCCTGGCTTGTGTTCCCACTCTTGCTGTGTCTCTCTCTGTCAAACAGATAAATGAAATCTTATAAAGAAACAACGCAAAAACAACAACAAAAAACAAAATCTGGGGGCGCCTGGGTGGCTCAGTGGCTTAAAGCCTCTGCCTTTGGCTCAGGGGATCAAGCCCTGCATCGGGCTCTCTGCGCGGCAGGGAGCCTGCTTCCTCCTCTCTCTCTGCCTGCCTCTCTGACTGCTTGTAATCTCTGTCTGTTAAATAAATAAATAAATAATCTTAAAAAACAAAATCTGAAGCTGAGATTGGGAGAAAAAAAAAATGAAGCCATATAAACACAACGTTAATGGTTTGAACCATTTTGCTAAAAAAAAAAAATCTGTGGTAATACAAACACAATTTCATAGCCTTTTATTATTTTTTATTTTTTACAAGATTTATTTGTTTGAGAGAGAGAAAAAGAGAATTGGGGGGCGGGGGAGAGTCTTAAGCAGACTCCCTGTTGAGCATGGAGCCTGACATGGGGCTCGATCTCACCCTCTTGAGATTATGACTAGGGCTGAAACCCAGAGCTGGATGCTTCAACCAACTGCACCACTCAGGCGATCCCACAGCCTTTTAAAAAGATTGTTTTGTTGGAGAGGTAGCCTTAATTTCAAAAAACAGAAAATATTCCTGTGTTAGCAAAATTCACACATTATAGAAATCAAATAAATTATCTGAAGACTGACCATGTGATGACAGCCTAGGTAAGAAAGTAGGAGGTAGCGGGAGAGACTGGCCGAGAGCAGAAGAGCGTGGATGAGCCCACGAAATACAAATATAGGAAATGAGTTGTAGTGTTTTAATATGTATCTTACCATCAAGCGTCTGGTAAACGTGAAGTCCTGCTGGTACAAACTTTGCCACACTAAGAACCATATCTCCTTCCCAAAATTCTAACAGCTACAGAATATTAAGAAAAGAGAACAATGAGAAGGAACATAAATATCATATTTCTAGGTAAAAGAACACCACCGAACTATTTTTCATATGTTTGGATGACACGGGGAGCTAGCAAATGAGTATGCCCACCCCACCCCACACCAAAGAAGACATCACTGGTTGCTAAGTTCGCCAAATCCAGAAACGGTCGATCTCAGCCACCAGTGACTGGAGAGCACTGGTGTGCACGATGAGCAGTGAGCACCAGAACAGCTGTACTGAACTGACGGGAAGACCACTTTCATCAGAAGGCAAACTGAGCAGCACGCCAGCCCAGAGATCTTTGTCCAAAAGACCAAAAAGCATGTGTTTAATTAGCATCGTTCAGGGAAAAGCAGCAGGGATGCTAGCACACATCAAAATTTTTGCTATCTGAAAGGAATGTTTTCCACCATAAATTCAAAAAAGAGGCGTTACCGGTTTCCATATGACCATGGGTTGTTTTTTTAAATTTCTAGATTCAAGACTCCGGGGACTGGTCATCTTACCAGAGGAACATCACCCATAAATTCAGTCCCATTTCGTCTCTCTCCACAACAGCACATGGTAGTTCTTTTAAAAAGGAATCTCCTGGGGCGCCTGGGTGGCTCAGCCGGTTAAATGTCTGCCTCAGCTCAAGTCATGATCTCTGGGTCCTGCGATCGAGCCCCATGTGGGGCTCCCTGCTCAGCGGGGAGTCTGCCTCTCTCTCTGCCCCTACCCCTGCTCAAGTGTTCCCTCTCTCTCAAATAAATAAATAAAATCTTAAAAAATAATTCCTCTTTACAAATGATTAGTTAACTGCATCAATCTTGTAGCCTCCCGCCAGGTGCCTACTTCTAGGATAACAGAGACGTACACTTCAAATACCAGAAAGCAGACTGGAGTGAACCTAAAACCTATGAAAATGAGTAGGTAGGTCTTTTCCATTTTAAAGGTCCCCTAGACAAGGCAGCTCCCCAAGACCACTTATACTAACACTGCCGGACTGGCTCAGGGATGAACTTTTAATGCAAAAGTTCAGAAACATTAGGAAATTTCAGAAATCCTATTACCAATCCAACCCTGAAATATCATTCAAGTCAACTAAAGTTAACAAAGAAACTAGCCTGCTTTGCTTTGTACAAGAGAAAAATTAAAGAAAGCTAATAATTTGGGGGCTTGATAAGTTTTCCAGAAAATTCATTTATTTCTGCAAAAATAAAAGCCCCCCCCCCTTTTAAAGATTTATTTTAGAGAGAGAGCCTGAGCAAACGAGCACACACTAGAGGAAGGGGTAGAGGGAGAGGGAGAGAGAGAGAGAGAATCTCAAGCAGATGCCCCGTTAAGCGTGGAGCTTGACTCACGGCTCGATCTCACAACCCTGAGATCATGACCTGAGCTGAAATCAAGAGCCAGATGCTTAACTGAATGAGCCACCCAAGTGCACCTAAGACTACATTTTCTATTTCCCTTTTCCTTGATCAGGAAGTAGTGAGAGGTGAAGAAGTGTGATGAAAAGGAAGGAAAGAGTAAGGAAACCAGGGCTGAGGCCTAGTTCTACCACAACCAGAAGGCTGACTGTGGGCAAGCCACTAGATCTCTCTAAATCACAAGTTTCTCACCTTTAAAATGGGGTTAGCTTACCTTCAGGTTACCCTGAGATTAAAGAACCAAAGGACATAACTTATAGGAAGGCACTATAAGTAAAATGAACAGCACTGCTGTCCTAAAAACACAACTGGATCAATTACTTGGGAGATAAGGATTTACAACAATCCTTGTTTCACTGCACAACAGAAGGTGTTTTCCTTCCCTGTAAAATTTTAGTAATAAATGCTATCCTATACTTAGGAAAGGGAGAAACATTAGTTGCTTTTGTTTAGTTCTTGGTTTTAGACAACATGCTTATTTTTTTTTTTTAGATGATTTTATTTATTTGAGAGAGAGAGAAAGAGAGGGGGAAAGCGTGCATGAGTGGAGGGAAGGGCAGAGGGAGAAGCAGACTCCCTGCCGAGCTGGGAGCCCAATGTGTGGCTCGATTCTGGGACCCTGGGATCATGACCTGAGCTGAAGGCAGATGCTTAAGTGACAGTGCCACCCAGGTACCCCAGCAACATGCTTATCTTTATCTTTTTACTCCTTTCCAAAAAAAAAAAAAAAGAAACAGCTTTTTACTTTTTCTCTCCCATAAATAAAATGTACCAGGCTTGATTCTCCCCTGAAAGCCTGCTGGCTGGACAGTGCGGGCCTCACCTGTGCAAAAGGAAAAGACGTACAAGTACAGAGAGAACATCTGGCTCGACCCTCAGAAAGTGGGAGATGTAGTATTTTCTTAAGTGCTTTGCAAAATAAATAGTTGAATCCTAAATGGGATTTTTGAAAAGGAGAAACCAGCTTGAGATGGACCTTAATGTCTAAATTAAGAGGAATCAAGGCTAAATTACCTGAAATATTGACTGTCGAAGATCTCCTAAAGTTTTTCTTTTATCAAAGGTTAAATCCCACACACTTTCTGCTTGAGAGACGACTGGGTGCAGAGCCCCACTGAAGAAATGATAATGAGGGCCCAGGTGGAGATGTAACTCTAAATTATTGTTTGTAGAATCCCATTCTGCCCTTTAAAGAGGCATAAAAAAAATACATAAATGCTCTGTTTTTATAACACAGTTTCATCCCAAACCAATTATACTTGATTTACAATAAATTCTCTGTTCTAAGTAATTATTATTAATGTCCTTTTCTTCCATGTGCCAAAATTTACACATTTTAGTTTCTCAGTGAACAGCAAAATTTCAGCTCTGCCAGCATGAATTCCAAGGAAAATAAATTTTAGTATACACCATACAGTATTACTCTAAGTATTGAAACTCGAACTCTTCTAACGCTGAGAATATAGTTATAAATATGCTAGAAACCTTTTCCTGTAATTGTGGCAAATGCTCTTCCGTAGGCTCTCCTGGAAAATATTTCAAGTGGGTCTCATGACCCTCCAGCCCACTCTCCCCGGTCGAGTAGACCGCAAGTGGCGGTTCGCCTCTGAATCTGCTGGGCGGCCTTGGAGCCGGTGCCCGACCCTTCTGCCCCAGGCAGTCTGGCCCAGGGAGAGCTGGATGAGGCCACCGCCATTGCTCCAAAACTCCCGACACAATCCTGTTCATGTGGTCGAAGACAGCACTACCTCTTCTGACGGCCGCATTAGAAAGCTTAGTGAGGGCTGGCGAAACCCCTGCGGCTGTGGTTGTGAACACCCACTGCCGGTCCGCACCCACTCACACAGGTTATTTTTCCTGTTTAAGATATTTTACCCTACTTCTTATAATTTTAATGTCTTCATTTCCTTTGATAGTGGTTTGCCATTCAATCTACCTGCTGCTGCTTTGGCCCAGTTTTAAGCCAATGATTAAAATATTGAACACATCCTGGCTACATAATCAGCCAGCCACGTGGGTCCACAAGGAGGACTCGAGAACATGCACTTCCCTAACCAAGCGCCCCCACCGACCGCGGCAGAGAGCAAATGAGGACACAGTTCTTCAGGGTCCAAGACGAGACCGCAAAAGAGAAGATGAAATCAGCGAGTCCTCACAAACCAGGCCCGTGATAACCCATTACAGGTGTCTGCTCGGATGGACATGAAGCCCGGTAGTTTGCAGAATCCATATTTCCTCCTCTCACCCGCCTCTGGTCCTCTGTCACTGAGTGCTGGGTCCCCACTACTTAACTCACGAGGGGTGACTTTCACCCAGGCTCTCTCTACACCTCGGGAATCACCTGATGGGCCAGGATACAATTCATTTAATGTCCTGCGTGTTCACCGATTTCTCCAGACTTCTGAGGCTTCACCCCTACTCGGCAATGGCCATTTATGTGACATCGTTCATTCACTCTTACAGATAAAAATGACTTCAAAGTAAGATAAGTAAGATACTCTGCCTACAAAAATTCGGCAGCTACACAGACACAGGCATTGATTAGTTGGCTTTGTTTCCTTTTTTAATTTTCCTGATTGAAGACTTAAGACCTAAATGAGATCCTCATTCTCCAGGAAAAAACCATTCAAACTTTAAAAGTAAGTTAAGATTACCTTTTTATTTGCAGTTCAATGTTGGCTGCGTCCATTTCACTCAGCAAATGACATGGAACCCCGTATCTCGGATTAGCTTGAGCTGTGAACAGAACGCTTCATTAACGTGGGCTGATTAAATGGAATCTGGCAGCTGGGACTCTGGCAAGGATGTGTGGGGAGCTGGAAAGCCTCTACTAACTACCTTTGTGAATGCTAACTTCCTGTGGACCTGTCTTCCCATGTGAAACATGAAAACACTGGAACAAATGGAAGATAAACAGTTTTTTATGCCATGCTAAAAGGATTCCATTTCTTCAATTCTCTTCAAGCATGCTTTTAAAAAAGAACACCCACTATTTTCTTCCAGATAACAAATGTAGTAATTGCCACCATAAAAATTCTGGAAATTACTTTTACAATATAGAAGGTATCTTACAGATATTACTGTAATCCCATTCCCAAGAGATACTGCTAAGACCTGTTGTATGTACTTGTGGTCTTCCTTCTAAACCTACACAATGTGTCTGTACACACACATGTACCTACACACACGTGCACACACTTAATTTAAAGTGACTGGGATCGTATTTGACAAATCTGTAACATGCTTTTCACTTCAGATTTGTGTTTCTCCAAAGTTTTAAATGATTGCATAGTAGTTCATTCTACAAATACCATAATTAATCTAGCCAATCTTTTTCTGGTAGGTATTTAAGGTGATTTCTAGTCCTTATTATAAAATAATGGGAGTAACAAATACCTTTGAACATGAATATCTACATACAGCTCTGATTATTTCAAGACAGATTTGCAGAAGAATTACTGGTTTAAGGTTTTCAAATACCTATGATCAACTGGTTATAGGACTATATGCCTACCAGCTGTAGAGGAAGAGCCAACTGTTAAGAACAAATAACAAAAAACTTTTAACTTGGTAGGGAAAAAGTGGCAGCTCATTGCTGTTTCAATTCCTATTTGTTAAAATTATTTTTTATTTAGTTTTTTTTATTAACATTTAACGTATTATTTGCCCCAGGGGTACAGGTCTGTGAATCATTAGGCTTACACATTTCACAGCACTCACCATAGCACATACCCTCCCCAATGTCAATTCCTATTTTTTTTATTATGATTTGGGTTGATTCTTTTTATTTATTTATTTATTTATTTATTTATTTTGGAGCGAGAGAAACCATGAGCAGGGACCGGGGGAAGAGAAAGAGGGACAGGCAGATTCCCCACTGAGCAGGGAACCACATGCAGGGCTCGATCCCAGGACCCCAGGATCATGACCTGAGCCAAAAGCAGATGTTTAGCCAGACTGAGCCACCCAGGTGCCCGATTCTTTTTTTTTCTCCAGTTTATTGGTTGTTCCTATTTCTTCCTTTGTACATTGCTTATTTATATCATTTTCCCAATTTTCTACTAAGCACAATAGAATATATGTAAAAGCACTCGGCAGATGGGAAATAAATTTGTCATTTATTTAGCTGTTTCCCATTGGGCCTGTCATTTGCCTTTTTTATTGTTTACGGTTTATAACACTTTTCCTTAATTTTCCTTTCTTTGCTTTTAAGCTTAGAAAGGTCTTCTCTACCTTAATATTGGAAAATATATTTTATACATTTTAAGGTTTCCTTTTAACATACACATTAAAGGAACTCAAATTTCATTCAAGCGATGATTATAGTCACTTGATTACACTGACTCCTAATTCAAGTGACTGGCTGTTAACCAGCTTCCCCTCTCCGTATCTTGAGTCATTCCCTCTCCTCCTGTTCATCTGAAAAGTCACCTTACCATGGATTAAAATCTTCGAAAGACCTGGGTGGATTTCTGGGCTGGCTCTACACCAGCGCTGTGTCCCTCTCTGTGTGAGCACTGCACTCTCTTAGCTGCTGAAGCTCTACAAGCAGGTTTTACTGATGGAGTCAATGCCCTTCAGCAGGCCCTTCTTCAGTCTTGGTGAACGTTCACTTCTCTAGAAGGATTTTAGAATCACTTTGCCAAGTTCTGTCCCTTTATCCCACAAAAAGTCCATCAAGATTTCTGCCAAACCTTTATTCAATTCCTAAGCTAACTGGAAAACTACCATTCAGTGCATAGCCAAAACATAACGCATACTAAAATCCAATTCATTCTTTTTGTGTTAATATATATTTCTGTAACTGTGGATTCTGCTTCAGAATATTTTTACCAGAGCCACGACTATATTCTTACCCTGTCAGAAAAATAAAGCCTAGAATTTCTCGTTAAACAGAATAATTATGTAACTGTTTTAGAACCAGAAAGTTAATTTCCTTTGACTCACATGCAAATTAGTAACTTCTCTCTTCTTACTTTTTATAAAAATGATTACTATTCTCATTTTCTAAGAACAGTGTCCTAATTTGTAACTACAGATATCCCTCTATCTAAGGAACTTCCCTTCTTAGGATTTTCTACTTCTGAGTAGACTTTGGGAAGTGACCAAAGTCTTACATACTGATTCATGTCAGTGGTTTCAATAAAAAAATTTATCATTGAGGGTCTCAGTGTCTAGCCTCCCTGCTATGAGCTGTGTTAGAAGGTTTAACAAAGAACGCTTTGAATTTATTTCAACTGCTCATAAAACACAGTTACCTTGAAGGAAAGGAAAAAAGAGGGCAATAAAAGGCCACTTACAACTTGAAGGCGACAGACACATGGCCAAATGACAGAGCCAAACCTAAGCATAGGGCAACTGTATGCAGGTTGGTCCACCCAACAAGACACCATCATGCAGTTCGAGAAAAACCAATTCTGAATACTAACTATGGTCTCATATCATTAGAGGGGGAAAAAAAAATAGAAATACATAATTATAAAATGACAGATTGCTGGATTTCTTTTGGCATAATGTATTTTTTTTTTTAAGATTTTATTTATTTATTTGACAGACAGAGATCACAAGTAGGCAGAGAGGCAGGCAGAGAGAGAGAGAGGAGGAAGCAGGCTCCCTGCCGAGCAGAGAGCCCGACGCGAGGCTCGATCCCAGGACCCTGGGACCATGACCTGAGCCGAAGGCAGAGGCTTTAACCCACTGAGCCACCCAGGTGCCCTGGCATAATGTATTTCTTACTATTAGCCTGAAAGTATTTAAAAATGTTCCAAGAGCACACTTTCTCTTTAAAAGGGTAAAAATTAAAATAGCATTCAATATTTATCTTCTAACATCAACAACTTGAACAAATAGGAACATTTCTCTTTCCATACCTTCTGGGGGTCTCTGCAACTGGGATTTCCGATAAAACAACATGTAGGCACTTTCTTTACCCTGAAACTGCCGTTCAATATCTTTTTCCTTGATTGGTTGGACTTTGGAATCATTTATATCAAACCAGTGGGGACAGGAGGTTTTATCATTTAATCCTGGGGATTCTGAAGTAAATGTCTTGAAAATGTGTTGATCATTTCTTTGGAAATCAGACTCAGCCTGGAGAGAACCATTCTTCAATAGACTGACTGTACTTTCATCTGAACTGAGTAGAAATATCTGGGAATGAAGCTGTAAGAACTATACAGAGACAGAAAACAAATACTAGGTTAATAAAAAAATTTTTTTTAATTGGACACAATAAAAAAACTACATCTTCCTTTCTGTGACTAGATTTTGAACTTTATTTTTGCCCTAGCCAGCTGGGAGGGAAAAAAAAATCCATCTGAGTCATGATTAAAACATTTAATAAAAATCAGGGTCCTCTCTGTTAAACAGTCACATCAAGGAAGCTGCCATGCCACAATCTAAAACATAGGTTACTTCTGCCTCAGTAACACCATTCTTAAAAAGTACTTTACTAAAGCAGATTAGGTAGAACAAACACTTCTGAGATGTTTAAAGCAATCTAAACGAAGCACAAAGGCAATCCCACGGTGAAGCACTACAGAAGAGAATTTTAAAACTAGCGACTCAGACAATCTGTTGGAATGAAGTCATAATTACAAGCCTGCATTGTCACGTAACATTAACTAAACCGAATGTTGTCTGTCCAAGGAAGCGGACAGGTTAGCTCAGGAAACCAAAGCGCAGAAAGCTTAGGTCTTAATCCCAAAGACTATTTCTCAAGTTCTAGCTAAAGGATTAGGAAGAAAAAAGCATCTTTCCTTATTGCCTACCCCCACTTTCCATCTCTACTCTTCTCTCACTCCCTGACTCCTGTGGCCTTACATCTCCTCTTCTCTCAGCATGAACTCACTTTATGCAGGAAACCACTCGGGAGGCATGTGCAACATCTGCTTAGCCCACCAATCAATATGGAAAGGTGACTTTCTGATTTTCCACTTGGATGGAAATAATGTATAGTAGTACCAACACTCTAATCAAAGAATTGTTTTACCACAGACAGATGGAAACAGGTCTATGACCAAAAGACAATATTGCTAATACTGTGTATAGAAGATGGTAAAACAGTGTTGCAGCTAATTTTTTAGGTACAATCAAATAGTGATAATCAGAGAGTAGCCATTTTTTTCCTTTGTTTGACAAGTGAGAGTTAATTCTTTTTAGCCTCAAGCTTCAGCAGAGTCTGGTCCCAATAATGTCAGAGAACTTTTACTGGTCTACCTTTTCTGATAAGAAATGATAAACTCCAGACAAAATAATGAAAACTAGTGTTTGGAGAATAACCAGAAACAGGCTTAAGCAGAGGGGACATAATCCTTCAAGAGGGGACATAATCCTTCAAAACTAGGTGAATTTTACATGAAGCCACTGGTTCCCACTTTATAGCAGTGCATGGTGGGAGAGTTCAAGCAAAGGGCAGGAGTCTTACTGAGCTGAGGAAACAGAATTTGAAAATGCCAGAGAGGCTAGAAAGCGAAAGACAAAGAGTTGCATTAAAGAGCCTAGAATCTATACCAAATCCCCCTCAAATCCTTGGCTGACTCCTGATTGAAACATGGATGGCCCAAGACACAAGAAACCCCACAGAAAGCAACAGCTGGTGGAGTCACAATTGGAACAGAGATTTTAGCAGAGATTTCTGGGTAGATGTGCAAAGATTTTAGCAGAGATTTCTGTATAGACAGAACACGGAATTGAAGTTCTGATGAGATAGAGACATATGACAAATACCTGAGGCTTTCTGTTGAAATCCTAGAAGGGCCGTGCCTTAGGCCAAGAGCTGGTACGCTTGTAAAGCGACAGATAAAAGGCAAACTTGAGGACCTTATGTAGGGACATACATAACTTTAAAAAAATAACCACTTATAAGTGTGAAGATAGCTCTCAGCTCAGGGGCAGCAGGTCATATTTGCCCTCAGGCCACCGTTTGCTAAACTCTGCCTTCAAAGGAAGAACCGTGCATTTCCCACGGGACTAAGAGCTAAACTGCAGTAGATTCACCCTACAAAGCCCAAAATGAAGCTTCCATTGGATCAAGGTTTCAATAACCTGTTAGAGCATAATGCAAAACTCTTTAAAGAAAACCATTAAAAACAAAACAAAACAAAAAAAAAAACCACCATATAATCCACTGTGTCCGGTAGGCAATATAAGATTAAATGACACACAAACAGGACAGTGTGATTCAATATTCAAGAGAGGATACAGTCAATTCATAAAGGAAATAAAGTTAACAGAAAGAGCCCCAGAAATAATCCAGATATTATGACTGTGAACAGCTATTAAAATATTTAATTATATGACTTAATAAAGCTAATAGTATCTTCAAAAATTAATCTATAGGAAAGGATGAACAGAGTGGGTTCAGATAGGGAATTTCAGCAGAGAAATGGGATACTCTCAATTAGAGCTAAGTGGAAATTCCAAAGCTGGCAACCACAATATCTAAATGAAAAGTTCACTAGCTGGGCTTAATGGAAGACTGGATATAGCCAAAGAAAGAACCAATGAACTTGAAGATGGTGCAATGTAAATTAACCAAGCTGAAGGAGAGGTAAAAATTAGAAAAAGAAAAAAATCTCAGTTACTTAAGATCTGTGAGGAAATCCTGAATGGTCTAATTTTTTTTTTTTTAAAGATTTTATTTATTTGATAGATCACAAGTTGGCAGAGAGTCAGACAGAGAGAGAAGGGGGGGAAGCAGGCTCCCTGCTGAGAAGAGAGGCCGATGTGGGGCTCGATCCCAGGACCCCGGGATCATGACCTCAGCCGAAGGCAGAGGCTTAACCCGCTGAGCCACCCAGGAGCCCCTGAATGGTCTAATTTACATGTAACCGTAGTCCTGGAAGGAGAAGAAATAAGGGGCAGAAAACCAAATTGGAAATATAATGGTCAAAACTGAAGAAAGACATCAAGCTATAGACAAAAAACTTAGCAAATATAAAGCAAATAAACATAAAGAGTACCACACTGAGACACAATATTGTTAAGCTGCTAAAAAACAAAGAAAAAAGAAAAAGAATCTTAAAAGCAGGCAGAGAAAAAGATACATCATGTTCAAGTGACACTAGCCTTCTGAGCCAAAATAATGGAAGCCAAAACATAATGGCGTGACATCTTTAAGGTGCTGAAAGGAAAAAATGGAAATTATTACACTAGAATTTAATATCCAGCAAAAACAACCTCTAAAAAACTGAAGGCACAATAAAGATTTCAATCAAAATCAAAATGATACTAGATGCACAGCCGAATGTGCAAAAAGCAGCAACAAATACCAGAATGGATAAATATAAAACACTATTTTTTCACTAATTTCTTTAAAAGTTGCCTAAGGGTTTGAAGCAAAAAATAGTATTAATAAAAATAAGTAACATAGAGTAGAATTTACATGTAATGGTACAATAAAAGGCAACAGCAGACAGGACGGGAGTGGGGAAACGTGGTTATACGACTGTAAGCATCTTACACTGTTCAGGAAATGGGATACTATGAATTTGTAGTTGGTAATATTGATTTATATACAGTATAATGCCTAGAATAAAAATATTAAAGAAATAAAGCAATATATTAGCCAACAGAGGAGATAAAGTAGAAAGACTGAAAACCACTTGAGTAACCTAAAGGGTGAGGGAGAATGAAAGAGCAAAAAACAGAGGGGGCAAATAAAAAACAAATACCTCAATGGTAAGTTTAAACTCAACCATATTCATTACTCCATTAAAACCAAATGGACTGAACATTCTCATTAAAAGAAACTATCAGACTGTCATCTGATAGGAAACAGATGAACAAACAGAGAGGGTAGAGAAGATCAACAAATACAAAGCTGCTTTTTTGAAGAGTTTAATAGATAAACCCCTAGGCAAGACTGATGGAAAAGAAAGCTAAAACGCAGAAATGATCAATAGCAGAAATGAAACAGGGAACATAACATCTGCTCCAATGGACCTTATAAGGATAATACAGTGGTATTTCAAACAAATTTATGCTATTTTTTAAAAAAGATGTTATTTATTTAGAGAGAGAGAAAGAGAGAGAGAAGGAGAGAGTACGAGCCAGGGGAGGGGCAGAGAAACAGACTCCTAGCTGAGCAGGGAGACTGATGCAGGGCTTGATCCCAGGACCCTGGGATCATGACTGGAGCTGAAGGTAGACACTTAACCAACTGAGCCACCCAGGCGCCCCAACAAATTTTACTTTATTTTTTTTTTTAAAGATTTCATTTGTTTATTTGACAGAGATCACAAGTAGGCAGAGAGGCAGGCAGAGAGAGAGAGAAAGAGGAGGAATCAGGCTCCCTGCTGAGCAGAGAGCCTGATGTGAGGCTCAATCCCAGGATCCTGGGATCATGACCTGAGCAGAAGGCAGAGGCTTTAACCCACTGAGCCACCCAGGTGCCCCAAATTTTACTTTAAATAAAAGAACAAATTACTTAAAAATCACAACCATGCAAAATAAATAGGAACCAACTTCATACTGTTTGCAAGAAACACACTTGTATAAAATGGCTTGCAGGGTTACATTAATACCAGATGAGGTAAATTTTAAGGCAAGGAATACTAGCAGAGATAAAGGAAGGGCAGTGTACATCAGGAGGCCATAAAAATCCAAAATGTGTGTGTATCTAATAATATAACTTCATGGTACATGATGTGAATCTTTCCAAAGTAAAAGGGGGAAGGGACAAATCCACAATTAAGGTTAGAGATTTAAACCACTCAGTAACTGATAAAACCCAAAGACAGAAAAATTAGTAAGGACAGAAAAGAAATGCTATTAACCAATTTGACATAATTGACATTTATAAAACAATATACCCAAAAAGTGCAGAAAATAACTTTTCTGGTGAATACAGAACTTTTAGCAACACAGAGCATATTCTAAAGTGTGAACCAAGTCTCAATAAATTCAAAAGAACTAAAATCATGGAGAGTATGTTCTCAGGGTACAATGGAATTAACTAGGAATCAACTTATAGATAAAACAAAAAGATAGAAAGAAATCCCAAATATGTGGAAATTAAGCAACACAGTTCCCCAAAAAATCATGAGGGAAATTACAAAATATTTTGAATGGAATGATAATGAAAACAGGTCAGATTTGTTTGCAGTTAAATTAGCCCTTAAAAAGAAATTTATAGCTTTAAAAGCTTGTATTAAAGGAAGGTTTAAAATGAGATACCATGCTGGAAAAAAGTTGATCTAATGAGATCCCAGAAGAAAAAGGAAATAATTAAAAATAAGATCAGAAATCAATGAGATAGAAAACAGATGAGCAGTAGAGAAAATCAACAGAGGCAAAAATTCGTTTTTTAAGAAGTTTAATAAACTTGATAAACCCCAAGCAAGACTGATTAAAAAAAAAGTGAGAAAATACAAATTACTAATATTACGAATGAAAAAGAAGAAATAACTTCAGGTACTACAGACACTACAGAGAATATGGGATACTGTGAATAACTTTATGCCAATAAATCTGATATTATGGATAATGTCAGAGAACAAATTCCTTAAAAAACACAATTTTCCAAAATAATGCAAGAACAGAAAATCTAAATAACACTATAAGCAAAGAAATTTAAACTATAATTACAAAACCTTACTGAAAAAAAAAAAAATTCAGGTCTCAATGCAATAGGAAGCCCAGAAATAAATCCATAATTACGTGGTCAACTAATCTTTGAAAAAGGAGGCAAGAATATGCAATGAGAGAAAGTCTCTAAAACAAATAAGTTCTGGGAAAACTGGGCAGTGACATGCAAAAGAATGAAACTGGACTGCTTTCTTAGACCATACACAAAAATAAGCTCAAAATGGATTAAGGACCTGATTGTGAGACCTGAAATCATAAAAATCCTAGCAGACAGCACAAGCACAGTAATTTCTCTGACACCGATCGCAGTAACATCCTTCTAGATAGGTCTCCTGAGGGAAGGGAAACAACCAAAAATAAACTATTGGGACTACCTCGAAATAAAAAGCCAACAAAACTAAAAGGCAACCTACTGAATGGGCGAAGATATTTGCAAATGACATATCTGATAAAGGTTCAGTATCCAACATATACAAAAAACTATACAATGCAACACCAAAAAAATCAAATAATCCAATCATAAAATGGACAGAAGACATGAACGGACATTTCCCCAAAGAAGACATTCAGACGGCCAACAGACACATGAAAAGATGCTCACCGTCACTCATCACCAGGGAGATGCAAATCAAAAGTACAATGAGACATCACCTCACACCTGTCAGAATGGCTAAAATCAAAACCACAAGAAACAAGAGGTGCTGGCAAGAATGTGGAGGAAAAGGCACCCTGCTGCACTGCTGATGGGAATGCACACTGATACAGCCACTGTGGAAATGATATGGAGGGTCCTCAGAAAGTTAAAAACAGAACTACCCTATGATCCAGTAATCACACTACAATATTTACCTAAAGAACACAAAAACACTTATGAGAAGGGATACATGCACCCCTATGTTTACTGCAGCATTATTTACAATGGCCAAGATATGGAAGCAGCCCACGTGTCCATCGACACATGAATGGATAAAGGTGTGGTATTTACATACAATGGATATTATTCAGCCAATTAAAAAAAAAAAACAGAAATGAAATCTTATCGTTTGCAACAATATGGATGGAGTTGCTGTGTATTATGGTAAGAGAGATAAGCCACCAGAGAAGGACAAATACCATGATTTCACTCGTATGTGGAACTTAAGAAACTAAACAAATGAACAAAGGGAAAAAAGAGAGACAAACCAAGAAACAGACTCTTAACTAGAGAGAACAAACTAATGGTTACTAGAGGGAAGGTGGGTAGGGGGATGGAGAAAATCGGTGAAGGAGTGAAGGGGATTAGGACACTTACCATGATGAATGCTGTGGAACATATGGTACTGCTGAGTCCCTATCCTGTACAACTGAAACTAGTAACACTATGTTAACTACACTGGCATCAAAATAAAAAAATTTTCAGGTCTCAATAGCTTCACCAAACATTTAAGAAAAAAAAAATCAGTCTTAGAGAATTCTTTCCAAGAATATAAAGGAGTGTTTCCCGACATGTGAGTCCTATATAACCCTAACACTAAAATCTAACAGACACTACAAAAAAAGAAAACCAAAGACTAACATCTCTCATAAATGGTGAAGCAAAAATCCTATATGAATGAGCCAAATGAATGCAGCAATACATGAAAAGCTCATGACCAAGTGGGATTTATCTCAGAAATATAAGCTTTGCTCAACATTAAAAAGGTCAATGGAATTCACCACATTAACAGAATAAATGGTATATAATAAAAGTCAGCATTTGATAAAATCCAACCTCTATTCAAGATGAAACTATCAGTTAATGATTGAAAAAAAAGCTAACTCCCTCAAACTTATAAAGGGTATTTGCATTTTTAAAGAACCTGCACAGCTAATTCATACTTAAGAGTAAAATACCGAGACAGTGACACAATCATTTTATTTATTTACTTGAGAGAGAAAAAGAGAAAGAGAATGAGAGGGGATAGGGTCAGAGGGAGAAGCAGGCTCCCTGTTGAGCAGGGAGCCCGATGTGGGACTCAATCCTGGGATTCATCGATCCAGGACCATGACCTGAGCTGAAGGCAGTCGCTTAACCAACTGAGCCATCCCAGGTGTCTGACCCAATCATTTTAAATGAAAACCTTAAAACCTATGCTATGGACTCAGAGTCATTAAGCCAACATCCACTTCCACAATGCGGTCTAATTAAAAGGCACACTTAAACACTTACTGAAGTATGGAAGCCCCTTGCTTCTATAAGGAATAGCTCCAAAATGTTTACTAAGTGTTGCTGTGTACAGTTTTTTCAGTCGAGTGGTTTCACTTGTCTTCAGTTTTTGCATCTAATCTCACAGCCTAGGAAAACTGATCACCAAGATTAACAGGATGATGTGTAAAAGAAAGATCAAGGGAAAACTGTGGGAACACCCTAAGACATTTCTGTAAATAAATGAGCTGCAGGGTATGAACTTCATGACATTTCTTGCTGTTGTATTAAAAGGCTTTCCCCTCTTCTTTTTCTGCTTACTTCTTGATTCTATAATAAATTACTTAATAACTTAACATTTAATAAAGAACTCAACTGAACTTTAACCACTAAATAAAAATACTGATTTCATCTTCACCTAAAGTTTCGTTGCAAAGGGATCATAATATAATTTCCTGGTATGGGACCTCCCATATGGATGTCATCTATTACCTTTCGCAGTGGTCCATACTGTCTTCTGTACTTCTTGTTCCAAGACATTCCTGTCTTTTTCAAGAGTTTCTGGCCCAGCTGATCAACAGGAATTACATTATTCTCCTCCTTTTGAAAGAAACAATCATTTAAGAAAATGTGATGAGATGTAACTATAACATTTATGAGTTCAAAGGCACCAACAGAATTCTATCTAATTACATGTGCCTAAGACAGCAAACATGTCAGTGGATTAACCATAACTGTTGCAAAATAAAAAATTTTTTTAAGAAGTAGAATAAGCTTCAGTTTAGAAAACTTGAATTGTGCTTTCCTACACCAAAGTTTACACATTTACTTATTTTTAAAGATTTACTTATTTATTTTAGAGAAAGAGAGAGAGAGAGAGTGAGAGTGCGCATGCACACACAGGAGTGGGAGGAGGGGCAGAGGGAGAGAGAGAATCCTAAGCAGACTCCCTGCTGAGGGAAGAGCCTGATGTGGGGCTTGATCTCACAACCCTAAGATCATGGTCTGACCTGAACACTCAACTGAGTCGCCCAGGCGCCTCAAGTTTAAACACTTAAAGAGCATCCAAAGAGTATTCTAAGATTGAGTAAATTCCTGTTATTTTGTGGGATTTTTAAAGAAATATTTAAGTGCAAAAAAGGATTATCAAGATCTCTTCTGAATGTTTCCCCAAAAAAACAAGTTCTAAAAGCTAGTAAGAAGTGACTGTTTTGGGCTGAAATGTGTCCAACCCCCCACCACCCCGGCCAATTCATATGTTGACTCCTTAACCTTCAAGATTTCAACTCTGACTTTATTTGGATAGGGTCTTTAAAGAAAAATAAGGTCATTAAGGTGGGTCCTAGGCCAATCTGCCTGGTATCCTTATATGAAGAAGAAATATGGACTCACAGAGATCTTCAGGGTGCCCAGGCACAGAGGAAAGGCCATGTGCCAGCCATGGAGGCCTTAGGAGAGAACAAACCTGCTGGCCCCCTGATCTTGGACTCCCAGCATCCATGACTGGGAGAAGATAAATTACTGTTGTTTAAGCCCTCCAGTCTGTGGTCCTTTGTTATGGCAGCCCCAGCAGACTGATACAGTGGCCGCAGAACAAGGTGGTTAAAGGACGCAGCGTAGTCCGTGGTAAAGAGTTAAGAAAAAGTCTTTGTAAGAATGGATAAACACATGCAAGGAACTTACCACCTTTATAACACAGCGCTAAGCAAACGTTAAAAAGCCATATAGCGGAGGCATTATTGGTATATCAATATTAGGAATCAAAAGTGGGACATAACCTCAGGAACTACAGAGAGTAGAAGGCTAACACAGGAAGATGGCAAATTCCAAAACAATACATACGGTAAATCCCAATTCTATTTAAAAGGACAGTAATACCCAAAACCCTATAACCCAATGCCAATATATGTATATAAACACAGAGAAGACAGAACGTAAAGAATACACATCAAAGTATTACAATTACTGGGTACTTGGTTTAATTATACTTGTATATATTTTATACTTTTCACATATTTCCTAGGTTTTTTCCCTCAAATTTTCTACCACAAATATGAATTTTTTTATAACCAGAAAGTCTCTAAAAAATAAACTGTAACAATAGACACAGAGAAAGCCCCAAAGGAATAAGACTCTGACTAGTACCAGTAGCAGTTCTAGCAATGAGCACATATGTGTGCATATCGGAAATACACACACACACGCAACCTAAACTCTCTCTCTACCTGTAATAAGATTGCTTTCAGAATTATCAGTGGATCATCATCAATCTCTTCTTCATTCTGGAGATCTTTTAAATTCACAACTGGTTTGCTCTCTTCCTCCTAGAAAGGAAAGCAATAAAATTTTGTTGCTTAAGAGGTAATTAACAAAATAGAAATGTTTGTGCTGTGGAAGTTTCAAGATGGAGAAATGATGATAAAAATATTGGAATAACTTATGTAGACCTTGGAATCCAGCAGACTGGGCTTTGATTTCCAGCTCTGGTTGGCTAAACCCGGCACGTTATTTAACCTCTCTGGCATTATCTGTGAACGGGACTGCAGATAAACTCCCAGCACAACACACACGTGGCAGATCCCGACAGGTTCCCGGGAAACATCACTTCAGCTGCACCTTACAAATCCTAACATGTTGTGTGTCACTGGCTAGCACTCACTTCTATTTCCTGATCGTCCAAACTTTGCACCCCACTCTATGAAGTTTTTCGAGAACATGTCAAAACAAGGTATTTTTCTCCATTGATTTTTTAATACATGCCATCTTGCCAAAGTATTTTCATTTGACTTAAAACCATAAATACAAAGAGACCTAATGACACGAGACAAAAATAATAAAGAAATAGCAAAATAAAAATGGTAGACTAAATATAACCATCCTACTGAATGATTACTAAAAATGCTGGATAAGCAAACAACAAAACAAAGGCATCTTTTTAAAACACACACTGAATTAGCAAGAGTATCAGGGAAATCCTCAGAGAACAAGTGAAATGGGAACCGGGAGGAAATCCAGAGTTGAGGCCTCCAGCTGTCCCACCTTGTTGACGCAGCTCTTACAGGACAAGGTCTGAGAGACAAAGCCTAAGGACCCTCCAAAGTACGGAGCCGAATGATTAGTGTTCCAAACAACCAGTTCTCTGGTCCTCTGACACCATCTAGGGGTCACAATTCAGGTCAGTTCTGATACTAACTTCACGCAGTCCTACAAGACTGCCCCCACTTCAGACAATAGCCACAAGTGGTGTCCCAGGCCACCTGTACTTCTGCTGGGCTGATTACAAATTCTAGGGTTCCTACAATCCCCACTTCAGGTTTGATAATTTCCTGGAACGGCTCACAGACCCAGGACCTTATACACAGGACTATAGTTTAGTACAAAGGATACAATGAACGGCCAGATGGAGAAGCGCATAGGGCAGGAAGGGTCCTGAGGGCCTCTGTTCCTCTACGGGGTAGGGGCGGCCACCCCCCTGTGGATATGCCCCCAGTCCAGAAGCTCCCTTACTGTCCTGGCTTCAGAGTTGTTGTCGTGGGTTTTAAAAAAGATTTTATTTGTTTATTTGATAGAGAGGGAACTCAAACAGAGGGAGCAGGAGAGGCAGAGGGAGAAGCAGACTCCCTCGCTAAGCAGGGAGCCCGACATGGGGCTCAATCCTAGGACCCTGAGAACGTGACCTGAGCTGAAGGCAGATGCTTAACTGACTGAGCCACCGAGGCACCCCTTGCTTTAGAGTTTTAATCAAAGTTTCAACATGCAGGCATGACTGATTGACAGAACTCAATCATCAGCCCATCTTCCCTCCACAGGTCAGGAGCTGGGGCTAAAAACACAAACGCTCTATTCATGTGGTTGTTTGCTCTGGTGACGAGCCTTCAGTCTGAAGATGTCTAGGCCCCACCAAGAGTCATCCCATTAGCATGAACTCAGGTGTGGTTGAAAGGGGTTCATTATGAACAACAAAACACATGCCTATCGCTCATGCAATTTCAAGGACCTCTATTCCAGGAACCTGGGACAAAGACCAAATATATGCTTTTCCTTCCTCCCTCCCTTCCTCCGTCCCTTCTCCCCCTCTCTCTTTCTTTCTTTTAAATATTTATTTATTTGAGACAGAGAGAGAGAGAGAGAGAGAGAGAGTGAGAGTACACATGAGCAGGTAGAGAGGGGCAGAGGGAGATGGGGAGAGACAATCTCAAGCAGATTCCCCGCTGAGCACAGAGCCTGACTCTCAATCTCATAACCCATGACATCACGACCTGAGCTGAAATCATTTGTCGGACACTTAACCGACTTAGTAACCCCAGGCACCCCAAGTATATACTTTTAAATTATACCACAAAGATAAACTTCAGCAGACAGCTAGAAAAAAAGAGCTACCTACTTTCTCAGTACAAACATGACCTAGAAAAATTTCACCCCATAATAAAGGACAACAAGGAACTGGCTTGGTTTGACCTTGATACTAGAGATGAAGGTAGAAAAACATCTGTAATGATTTGTACTCACAAGTAGGTCCCCACAGGGGTTTGTGGTCCAAATTCACCCTAGCTGTATGGCTCTAAAACCACTGAGTCAGGATGTGATTTTAAAGTTAAGGGTTGGAGTGACACCAGGCATGTGGAAGAGACAAACACTTTTTCAGAGGAAGGTGCTTTCAACTCAGCCCTCAAATTACTCCAGTAAATCACATTCTTAAAAAACCAACCACCCCAGGCTACAGTCTAAAATAATAAAATCACAAGGAAGTAGACTCAGCAGATATCTAAATCAGACTGCAATTAGCAGACCAATGAAATAGCATGTTTAATAAGTTTAAAGACATCATTAAGGAAAAAAAGATGTAAAAATGGCAGAAGGGGAGAGGCAGGCCAGCAATGCCCCCTTTTTGACACACTACTGCAGGTGACAAAGAGGCAAGGCCCAGTCCTCCTCCGCTTTGCCAGTGTCCAACCCTGGCCTTGTTGGGACAGTAGGACGAGTTCAGGGCTGCCTCCTGGGAGCTGTTGTGAAGCCTTCTCTGATCCACTCCCTCAAAAGTGCAAGATAATGTCAGTCAACCATCGATGAAGCAAAAGGTCTCTAAAGAAGCAGAAAGCAAAGATCAGGCTCCTTTTCGCAGCCAGATCTCGAGTCACATTTTGAATAGGAAATGGTGTCCATACTAGAAGAAAGGGAGCATCTTCTAGACAGACTAAGGGAGACAGAAATGTTGCATTTAAAAAAAAACATTTTTTTTTTTTTAAAGTAAACTCTACACCCAACATGGGGCTCAAACTTACGACCCCGAGATGAGGAGTTGTATGTTCTACTGCTTGAGCCAGCCAGGCGCCCCTGAAATGTTGCCTTAAAACCAGGGAAAATTACGTCTGATGGGTCATGAAAGTTATTTCTTTGCAGACGGTACCTACTAAAGAACGCCATGAATGCAGGGAACAGCTCCTTGAAAGGAGAGAAGAAACTGCCAAACTGTAAGCAGAAAGAACAATACCAGGCTGTGATTAGAATATATGGAATTCTAGGTCTCTGGGCACAAGCAATCTCCCAGGATAATGGTAACAGAAAGACAAGCAGGGCCTAGCAGGTATACATACTGAAGTTGAAATTTTTTTTTTTTTTGAAGATTTTATATATTTATTTGACAGAGAGAGATCACAAGTAGGCAGAGAGGCAGGCAGAGAAAAAAGGGGGGAAGCAGACTCACTACTGAGCAGAGAGCCCGATGTGGGGCTCGATCGCAGGACTCTGAGATCATGACCTGAGCCAAAGGCAGAGGCTTAACCCACTGAGCCACCCAGGCACCCCTGAAGTTGAAATTCTTAAAGCACTACTCATTATTTGAGCACCATAGAGCTCTGGATGAAAAAGCAGTGATTCTGGAAGAACGGAATAAGGAAAAAAACTGGACAAATGGGATGCTTCACAGGAGGCATGAAGAAGGAAATATACTAAGCGCAAATGGAAAGCAATCTTCTGACTGCTCTAATGTAACAAAGCTTCAGGAACAGAGGAGCAGTGCGGAGAGCAAAACCAAATGACAGAGAACCTGTCTGCCCTCTCGAGTCACACTGTAGACCCAGAAGGGGAGCCTGACGATGCCAGAAAAGAGCAGAGTGATTCTGAGGAAGTGAACACGTGCAGATCTGTCCAAGGAAGCACAACCCAGAATGGAGACATGAAGAGAGAATCACCGCTTGAGACATGAGACCTCACCGCTGTACGAGGCTACCTCTGTGCGTGATCTCCACCACAGACTTGAAAGTGAAACTGCAAACAAATATTTAAGCGTCAAAGACTGACACTAAATCTCAGCACCTCTAAAAGTGGTGCAAAGCAGCGAAGACAGGCGGCATGATGGGAATCTGCTCGAACTAATCACAGAGACCTCGAGGGCTGAATTAGACCAGATGAGGGAGGAGACCTTTCCTTTGTCTGACTGGGAATGTGTCCCAGAAACCAGCGTCTTGGCCCAACCGTGGCACAAGCATTTGGGAGAGATGCTTGTATGATGTTCTCGGCCAAACAAAATGGAAGGTAAAGGGCTGGAAAGGGCGAAACAAAGCAGCATTTCTCCAAAGATGTCTGAAACTAAGATGGTTTAGCAAGATGGCTGGTTTATAAAGTCAACAAACCAACGGTAACTGCATTTCAAACACTACTACACAGAGTCTAGAAAATACAAAGTTGAGACACGGCCCCACAGAACACCTTCCTGGTAAATATCAAGCAAAAAGTTTGACTTTTTAAACATCCAAATACTTTTTAATATCCAAGTACAACAGATGGAGCACGAGAAATGCAGACGGATGTTCTGAAAAGCCAACAACGCCATCAAAGAGAACGTGCACCCAGAACACTGTTGTCACCCCAAGAAGCTGTATTATTTTATGTGCTACAACTACTGGTTAACACCACCACCTGTCTGATAATCGGGAAGATGTTGTAAGCATTCTACCCTACCATGATGGTCTGTAACTTATGGACATTTCACTGTGTTTTAGGTACTTGTTAGAAAACTGGGCGCGAGTTCAGGCTTGGTGTGTAACACACTTTGATTCTTCCCATTGCAAATAATCGGAACTAGACTTCCAGGAGGCACTTTCCCTTAGGACATCTGCAAATTCTTAAGAAAATTACAAAACTTTTTAAAGAAGCTCTAAAATATGAAAAGATATATCTGACTTATACATGCTGGTTCAAAACTCTACTACTGCTGAGAATGGGTGTTGTGTATGTGTAGATACTGACAAGCTGATCCTAGAAACGGTCACAGAAGAATAAAAGGCCAAGACACTACTGAAGAATGACATGACACAGGGACATCTGCCCTACCAGATACCACAACTCATTATAATGCTACCGAAATGAACAGTGTTACTATTGGCCTAGGAATAGAAAAAAGAACAATGGAACAGAACAGAGGGGCCCAAAAGGACGCATACATAAATAAACAATTGATATAACACAACTGGCACTGTTGATTGGTGGGGAAAGAATGCATTATTCAATAAATGGTAATGGGCAACTGGGTAAAAAAAAAAAAATCACACACCATTCATAGGAAACCATTCCAGAAGGACTAAGAAGTTTTAAATGTAAAAGGCAAAACTATAAAACTTTTGGAAGACATTATAGGAGGAAAATCTTCATCATCTTTGGCTGGTGTCATGAGAGGCAGAGAAGCCTGGAACAGCTGTTGATTATAGGAGACCTAAGAGATATCCTAACTAAATATAATGCAGGACTCTGAATTTGACACTACATTGGGAAAGAAAATGCTGTAAAGGATCTGGATGAGACAACTGGTGGAATCTGAATGTGAACTCTTCATTAGAGAGCACCATCATTTCAATGCGCAAGCTTCTGATTCTGATCTAGGCTTATGTAAGGGAACAGCCTTGTTCTCAGGAGACAAACACGGAGTATTTAGGGGTAAAGGCACCTAATTTCAGATGGGTCAGCACTCATAATGTTAACTGTGTGTGTTTGCACAAATCTGGCAAATTGTTAACAACTGAAGGACGCAGGTGAAGAGGATCTATAGGTGTTTCTATGATGCTGGTTATTTTTCTGTAAGTATGAAACTATTTATAAATAAAAATTTAGAACTTCTAACTATATTAACTTCCCAAGCCTATAAACATTTCCTAGGGCAAATATATATAAGTGGCAAAAGATGATCCTCACCAAAACAGTAGGACTAGAACTAATTTCTATGCTTACTTGAAGTTGCCAGTTTCCCAGATGATCGACATCTTTAATATAGACGTGGTAATGTCCTCCATAGCAACCACCTTTATGTATAATAACTGAGAAGAGGTCATAGACATACTCCAAGTCATCTGAGTCACTCTATGAGAAACAGAGCATAAACAGTGTTAGTCTGCATAAAATGGGAAGACACATGACCAAAGAGAAGAATTTCTTTCTATTAAAATAAGAAACCTGTTTATTATTGTTATTTAGGGGTAAATTATGTAAATTTGAGTAATTGGCTTTAAATTTAAATATTTTTAATTCTGAGACTGAAATTGTCATTCATCTAATACCACATAACAACCAAGCAAATTCTGCCTCTTACAGGGGAAAACGCACAAAATACTACTTTTAGGAACTTTGGCTAAGATCATGTACTCTAAAGTGCTAATAAAACATGCTCCCCAATGCGTCTGCAATAGTTTTAGCAAGAGAAAACCATCTTTGTGTTATACCTATTATTACGCTGCTTTAGAAATGTATTCTTTAGCTGTTGAATTTGTCCTGTTTTCCAACTAGATGGTCATGGGTCTCAGAGTCAGAGCCATATCCACTATCACCCTCCTGACACTCAGTGCTCTGCATCACAAGAATTAAGCAGTTATGAATACTATCTGTTTGTTTAGAGACAGTTTAGTGGGATGAACAGGTTCTTTCTTCTATGATCAATCTTTTCTATAATTAATGTGTTCTGTAATTATGACTGACCCAACTGATGAAGGATTATATCGGCGTTAAAAAAAAAAAAAAAACTACTTTAGGTTAAGAGATACTTTGCATGTGAATACACCACTTCAAGGGTGTCAATTATTAAGAAACTTATTTCCCTGAAACACTGTACTTCTAAAGTAAGTAGTATTTTTTAAATGTCTGGTTCAGGCAAAAGATGAGAGAGATAAACACAGAGGCAATGTGACAATTTTTTTCGTGAATACCGAAATCAAAAAGTGAAACTACGGTCAATTTCTTAGCTAGTGCTCAATGGTTCACCTATTTCAATTTTGTTATTTCAAAGTATGTTAAAATAATGTCACAAACTACTTTTTTGAGAAGAGCTAAAATTTTTCTGTATGAGATGATACACATGAACTAAATCTAGAGTGGTCATTTCGTAAGATATGTAAATCAGACTAACATCCTGTACACCTTAAATGTACATAGTGATGTCTGTCAATTATTTCTCAACAAAACTGGAAAATTATAGAAGAATTAACTCAGTTATGCTGAAAAAAAATATTGTTGTTGTTGTTTTTAAGTAGGTTTTACGCCCAGCGGGGAGCCCAGTGCAAGGCTTGAACTCACAACCCTGAGATCAAGACCTGGGCTGAGATCGAGAGTTGGATGCTTAAATGACTGAGCCACCCAGGCGCCCCCAAGAACTGTTTTATTCAGGCAATAAATGGGGGAGTGTATTGACTTACTCTGGAAAAACTGTTCATTCTGTATGTGCCACTCAAACAAAACCCAAAAAGTTCAGCTACCAGGCTTGAAGTAGAGGAAGGCCCATCCAAATTGAAGAATAAAGAAAATATAATTTTTATACAAAAAAACTTAATAGCTACTTAATAAATGCTCTTTCTGGTCTCGATAAACATACAAATGACTTGTAAGAAGAAACGCAGCAGTCTCATGGCTCTGATCTTGGCACGTACAGCAATTATCCAGAAAATATTTTGTAACGGCTTATGAAGTACATTGTATAATTAATGTTTTCAAAACTTTCCTTCCTGTATCTCAAAGATTATAAATTCTAGTGAAATTCCAATTATCTATTCACTTTCTAGATGTGTAATTCATTATTCCATCTCATGTAAACTAAATCCAAATCAAATAACAAAATACTAATTAATAGTCATTAATTAGTCATGTAGGGTCATTTCTCATTCTGTTCTTAAGTTTTCTTCTCAAAGATTTTTCAAGGAGAGTTTACTAAAAAGAACTGGGGACAAATCCATACTTTGGAAATCAAAAGGACTATAAGAAACCAGTAGTCCTTGGCTGGGACTGATTTCATCCACACTCTCCCCCAGGAGACACGGACACTTGGTAAGATCTGGATATTTTGTCACTACTGGGGGTGGGGTGAGAGGGTGGGATGCTACTGTCCCAGAGCAGACAGAGGCCAGGGATGCGGCTTAAAATCCTATAATGCGTGGGATACAGGCCACAACAAAGAATTACCCAACTCAAAAATATTAACTGTGCCAGGCTGAAAGATTCTGCAATAAGTCAACTGAAAATCAGGCCAAAAAAAGATTCAGTCTTGAGAGGAGGAAAGAAAGAATTTCACAATAAAACAGTCCAAACCTGTTCACAAAAAGGCTTGAGATTGATCCGGAGAGGAAACGTGTAACAGCTAGTTTCCTTGTATCGTTCACGCTTCACAAAATCAAAATTAAATCTTAATAATGAAACAGTAAGAAAGGGAGGCAGCTTACGTAATTTGGCTGACTGTTGAAAGAAAAAAAATTTACAGTTGTTTTAAAAGCAGAGTTATAGAAAAGAATACATAATGTTTCTTAAGATATAAAAAAGCAACCCATGATGCAGTTTAAAGAGAAATGCGTCCTTCAAGCACATTAATTCATCAACCTGGATTTAAGTCAGTACTTGATGTGAATTCATCTCTTTTATGGGACTAAAGGTGATGTGACTCATTTATGTTAACAACTAAAAGTTTACAACCCAAGTTTATGTTTTTAGTGTTGATATCCTGTAATCAAAGCTATCTGATGAGTGTGTTGTAACTGGCGTTCCCCCTTCTAACACTGCTCCTCTCCTGTGTGAGTCCTGGCCTCCTTGGTGCCTCCACTTTGTCTGGCACGCACACGGTCCTTTTATTTCTGAAGGACTGGAGCTCCTCACCTGGACCTATGGACCTATTTCAGTGGATCTGAATTGTTGAAATTACATGGTCTGCGTACTTGAATTTTTATGGGAGAAGATTCACAGTTTTCATTAGACTTTCAAAACATGCTCACTCCCCTAATGTTAAGACCCACTGATTGGGGTTTCACAATGACTGTCCTTAAAAGCAAGTAAAAAGGCATTTTAAATTTCCTTGCTTTAAAACAAAACACTAGGTGAAGCTGCTTTTTATTTAAAAGTCATCAGCTTTCTCCAAGTCCTTAGTACTAATGGTATGTTGGGTAGGGGGTGGCAAAAAAATCCTTTCCATCTATAAAATCATCCTTAATTATAATATTATCCTTACATATAAGTATCTAACATTCCTAAAGAGAAATTTAAAACAATTCCACAAATTGGGGATTAAAAAACAGCAATGTAACTCCAACACGTTAAAAAAAAAATATATCTGGGGCGCCTGGGTGGCTCAGTGGGTTAAAGCCTCTGCCTTCAGCTCAGGTCATGATCCCAGTGGTCCTTGGATCGAGCCCCGCATCGGGCTCTCTGCTCGGCGGGGAGCCTGCTCCCCCCACCCCCCGCCTGCCTCTCTGACTACTTGTGATCTCTGTCAAATAAATAAATAAAATCTTAAAAAAAAAAAATACATCTAAAAAACCTGAGCTCATCTATACTATGGCTGAGAAAAGTCTGTTCAGAATAAGAAAACCTACGTTAGGTGTCACACCCAAATGGAAATTAAGGATGCAATTTTAAAGGTATTGAGATGAAAAAATTTCCACTGAAACAGAATTAAACCAGTAACCTAAAAAGTACATGCCAAGAACTGCTTTTGTTGAGCTAATGGTTCTTATTTTACTAATGTGCAAATTAAGTTCAACCAAAATTAAGAATGTGTTTAAGTATCCTTCTAATACTTTTCATCTCCTGAATTTCATGTTTATTAGATTGTAGTTTTAACACCAAACGTGAAATACAAAATAGATAAGCAGAAGATAAACGTCTCCATTTGCGTGTCACAACAAGGCAAAGCCTGGATGGAGATACACATTAAACAATGTAAAATTACCCTGGTTTCCCAACCTTACTGTGAAAGCTACAGGCATGGAGTTTTTTGTTTGTTTTTTACTACATTCTCACTTACAACCACCAGGATCTAAATCAACACTGTATGTTAGGTGAATCAGCCCTCATTCTGTTTCACGGAAAATTCCGTAACTGTCAGCTCTAGGAATGGTGCTCTGTTACAGATGATTGCAAAGACCCATCTTTTGTGGTAGCTCTATAAGTGGGTGCTCACTAACAACGGACTGGAGAGCCCATCACATCATCTGGCAGCAGTGGAATAGTTTCTAACAGTTGTCCCCCTCGCATCCTTTAGTAAGAAACCCAGTGGTACCCTGTCAAGCCCTTTAACTGGCAAGATGAGTATTTCCCACTGAGGGAGGCAGAAGGGGCATACTAGACTAGCTAGTTGGGAAGCGTGTATCTATCCAGTCAAGTAACTCCGTGTACAGAAAACAAAGCTGTCTGTTTTCATGGTAGTAAGCAAAGAAAGCAAAGCTCGATGAGCTCCTTGGCAGCAATAAAAACCCTATCACCTTCTTCCTAATGTTACTCTGCAAAAAGCCAGGATACAGGGGGTTTATTTAAAAAAGGTATATTTAAGAAACACTGAGGTAAAAAAAAAAAAAGAAACACTGAGGTACACATAAATTTTTTCCTGGGACAAAAAGAAATCGAGAGAACTGTTGGGTTGAAAGCTTAAAAAAATTCTTGATCGCAAAAAATAAAAATACAGATATATGCAGAATATAAATGTCTTTTCAATCCTTAGTTCCAGTGAAGAGGTTCACGTGTATCTTCCAGACTTTCTCATACAAGCAGACTTCACTTGGCAAACCTTCATGCTACCAGGTACTAACTGGCCCCCTGGGAGAAGGCAGGTAGCTGTCTTACCTTTGTGGCTTTAACCAGCCTGTCACAAGTCCCACAGTGGTATAAGTTGTCACAGTCAAACACTTCCTCTTCTACAAACATGGTCCAGAGGGCATCTTCCAAACCTGACACGTTTTTGACTGCTACTGTTAGATCTAAGAAGTCTTCCTGAAATACACACAAACATAATATGAAAAAACAATTTTGCAGTGGTTCACGAACACATCACCAACTCCTACATAGACTGGGAATAACATAACTTTTCCCTAAAACACTGTATTGTATGAAGATACAGACCTCCCGATAAGATACGGTGAAATTCACCACACAAAATTATCCTAAATCAAATTATAATTTGGCTTAAAATACGTCCAGGTTTCCTTAAGTTCGGTATAGCTATAATAAAACCTATTTTAGCAGGAACTAAAACCACTGAACACACATCTGAACCGAGAAGTGTGCGGTATTTACCAGTTCTGTCTTAGCCGTGGACAGGGCCAGAGTCCCTAGTGTAAACCCCACTTCCTCCTCCTCTTTTGCTGCAGCTGATGTACCAAGAAGTCGTAAGAAAAAAATTTTTTGAGCCAGGATAAAAAGGTATTTTTTTTTTTAAAGATTTTATTTATTTATTTACAGATAGAGATCACAAGTAGGCAGAGAGGCAGGCTGAGTGAGAGAGGGGGAAGCAGGCTCCCTGCTGAGCAGAGAGCCTGATATAGGGCTCGATCCCAGGACCCTGAGATCATGACCTGAGCCGAAGGCAGAGGCTTTAACCCACTGAGCCACCCAGGTGCCCCTAAAAAGGTATTTTTATGAAAATTAAGAGGACAGTATTTTGCAAACAGGAGTCCATCGAATCTACTACAACTGCAATTGAATTGTAATTTACTTATAGTAATAAACACTTAAAATCTGGAATGCTTAAATCATTCAGTTTTGTGTGTGTGTGTGTGTGTGTGTGTGTGTGTGTGTGTGTGTGTGCACTAGCATTACTGTAAAGGGTTATTACAGGGACTGGAAACTAATGAGTTCTAACTGATTCATGGTGGAAATCTAAAGTAATACAAACAACACTTATATGCAATTTATAATATGTATATATGAAAAGTTAATGTTGATAATTTACTATGTGCCTTCATACATTTATTTCTCAAAATTTCTTTGTGAATTATTATAGAATGGTTAAGTTAATCATATGGTAATCCAGACACACATTGTCTTAATATTTCTAAACTAGGCTGACCAAACCCTCTAGGAGCACAGGCAAAAAGAACCAAAAAGTATTTTTCATCCCCAACTCTTTCATTAAAAGCAGAAAAAGAATACATATATGTATCCAAAAAAGCAATTAATGCAAAATTTAGAAAATGGTATTTAATTTTTTACTCATACAAACACAGCAATTTTCTTTAACTCTTGCCATAACAAAAAAGGAGATTTTTATTAAGGACAACTGTTCAGTGATGTAATCATGTGCTGCACAAGATTTATAGAGCAAGTGGAGATTATTCCATCTCATGAGCAAATTTCTAATTTCCAATGAGATTAAATGGACAACATAAGCTCACACATATAAATGAACTTTCTGAAGGACATTCATAAATGAAATCCAGTATTTAATTATACATGTTTGTTACTGTAAACATTCCTTACTGTTCTCTATTTTTATTACTTCCCTTTTGTCCCCACCAACCATGATATTGGCTTTCTCATGAGGACACAGACCTCTACCTATAAACATCCCCCAAATTTATTTTCTAAATATCTGAAGCTATGCTTTAAGACATTTGTTTCTTTCAGTTTATACGAAGAAATGTGGATTACAAATTTAGGACTGAAGCGTAGTTAGAGTAAAAGAAAAAAAACATGATAAGGTCATTTCTAGTAATAAACACTTTGCTCCTCATGTGGTATTACAGATCACAAATTTAATTATGTGCATCAGAACTTATGACTTATTATTACAACACGCTTGCATATTCACCTGCTTTTCACTGACATTCTTACACTCTTTACAAACAACCTGGTTAACAACGGTTCCATGATACAGACGATTGATGAGGTCATGGCCGGAGGTCCCGACTAAAGAGGTTTCCAAAGCACTAAAGAGAATTCGATTCAGTTCCTGCACATCATGTTGCCTCATTTCCTATAAAACAGGTAACTTTTAAATGGAATTTTGTGCTTCAGATTTTTCAAAACAGATTTTTAAAGAGGTATTAGTTAAAAAACACAAGATTTATTTAGAAATCCAAAGGTAAGTCTTGATCAAATATTAAGGATGACTAAGCTAAACAAACCGGGACCAGGGGAAGAGATCACCACTACTTTTACTTTCACTCCAAAATGAAACATGAACAGGGACTGTTCAGTGTGTACATACAACTCAACTCACTTGAAACAGGAAAGTGCTTTTATTCTTGTGGAAAACCACACCCATGGCCACGCCACAGAAAGAGAAGAGGGAAGAACACAATAGGCACAGAGCAGTCTCTAAGAGCTTGCAGAGTATGCACGGCACAATCTCACTTCTATCAGGGGATCCGACTTACCAGCATTTGAAAAGAACCAGAATTTACTGCTTGCATATACGGACCAAGTAACACAGAGATGAGAAAAATTCTGGTGGCACTCGCTTCACCCCACGAGTCAGGCAACTATGTGGGAACAGACCGGACGCTTTAAGAACAATGGATACACCGGAGCCAAGGGGGCCACCAACACTCAGAAGCAGAGCAGAGGAGGAAGAGCGGGGGTGGGGAGGACCAGAAGATGAGGTCACAGGAACCAGTGGGAACTGGAGCTTTGATGGGGGGTGGGGTGAGTGCTGCTGAGAGCAGAGAAGTGTCTCCTAGAACCTGGCACATGGATGTCATGAGTGACTTTGACCAGAAAGGCAGAAAGGAGGCAGAGAACAAATGAAAGGTGAAGTAGAGACCACGAAGGAAGACAATTTTAAAGAAAGTGTCGCATGAAAAGCAGCTGATAAAGTGGAGGGAAGCTGGAGAGAGAAGTGGGCCTCAGGATCTTTTTTCTTGTTTTTCAACTCATGATCACTGCCTCTGAAGGGAACCGGTGCACGTTTTCACGCTGTTCCTGAACAATTCTAAGTTTGGCAAAGGCGCCTAGGCGCCTCTGAGTTCCTCTCTACCAGTCCTAGTGGGTTTCCTGAGAGATTTTATTTAGAGATTAATAAATAAGGGTTTCGCTGCTTTAAGGGTGTGAAATCAGCATCTCAGTAGACGCTCAGGATCAAAAAGGAAAAAGCATCAGCTGATGAGGAGATTAAAAAAAACAACACGGCCCATCCCTCCAGCAGGATATTACTTGGCAATAAAAAGGGGTGGAGTGCTGATACATACTATAACATGCCTGAATCTTGGAAACACGATTTTAAGGGAAAGAAGCTAGTTTCAGAAGATTTCATATCACATAATTTCATTTCTGTGAAATACCCAGAACAGGCAAATCTGGGAAGGTAGAAAGGAGATGGTGGTTGCCAGGGTCTGGTGGGGAGGGTGACTGCTACTGGGTATGGGGTTTCTTTTTGGGGTGATGAAAATGTTCTGAAAGGGACTGTTGTGACGGCTGTACAACTCTGTGAGTGTCCACACAAGTGCGACATGTACCCTCAAGAGTGAACCTTCCAGCCTGTGAATTGTAGCTCAGCAGAGCGGCCATTTTTAAAACAAGGAAGGAACAAGGAAGTAACCCTAAGCACCTGCCCTACACCAGAAATTTAACTGCATGATACCCCATTTTCTTCAAAGCCTAAGCCCTACCTCTTCAATCTCACAGCATCATCTGGTTTAGGCGTGTTCCTCATTAGAAGACCAGAGTGGAAAGTTTATTTTGAAGGCAATATAACGTTATCTGGTCACTGCCTCTTTAAATTCTGTGATAGTCCCCACACCTCTCTGTTGCAAGAATACATCTAGTCCATAAAAAAAAAAAAAATCGCAGCTCATCAATATTGACGAAAAGCACCTTTATTCACTGCTGACATGTTTAGTGTTTGCATATAGTGATGTACCCTTTAGAAATGTCAACAGAAATTCAGAAAATGTCCACATACAGGAGGAAAAGGAGGAGAGACTGGAGAAAAGTGGGACAGGGAAAATAAAAAGACCCGCCAAGAACATGTTCACCCTTTTGCTTCAAGCGAGTGTTCCAATGAGAATACCCAGACCCAAACACAGAAACACATCACAAAGGCAGTCACAGAATTATTGCCAGTCAGGTTTTCGAGCTGATCAGCAGTTTGTTACACAAATGGCAATTTCCGTGTAGTAGATGTTGTATCCCAACTAGACTATACGAAGGGTAGAAACTGTAAAAGCCAGTTCTACTTCTCCCTCTATCCACAACCCTCTCTCCCATGCCAAATCATACCCATTCACAGCACAAGTGTCTAGAAATATATCTCTAGCTTGTAGTTACTGAACATGAGAAATAAGAATTTGAACTATTTCTTCAGACTCTTAAGACAAAATTAAAGGAAGTTAGATAATGTCATTAAACCAGTGTTTACTCTTCATTGCTGGTAACTTGGTTCCTTGGAGGAGCTGACCTTCGTACCTCATTGCTGGTCCACCCGAAGCTGTCAGTGAGGTCTGCTGTGGACGCTGCGTCCTGGTCCAAGACAAGAAGCTGGGCAAACAACCGCTGTAACTGTAAGGGTATGATCCGAACCTGATCGAGAAGCAAACGCATTTCTAAATGAAATCTGTTCACGTCAGTTGGGGTGTTTTAAAAGAACTGCAAATGAGTTTTCTCTTCTTTCCTAGTTCATTCAGTTCAATCCGGAGGAAGTTTAAAACTATCACATAGGGGGAAGTAAGATTCGCTTTTCTTTTAAAATTCTAATCCAATCCAAAAAGTTTTAGCTCTCTGGAGTTTTCTACCTTGACACAGTACAATCAGTATGAACACCCACATAGCCCTTAAGAAACCACCCAACTGACTGCTGCCAATCATTTCAGTGTCTGCTTGTTCACTCCTCTGAAACCTCTCAGATAGACACCCACTCCCTGTAAGGAAAATTCCGGTCACGACTCCCACCCGCCATGGAGTCTGCACCTGCCTCATCGTCTTCCTGCTTTATTTGGTGTGGGGAGGGTTAGGGCAGGAGAGAAGGATGTTCAGAGCCTTATGGGGAGACTGGATGTCCTATCTAAAGCAAGAATAAGACTTTCGACACTTTTATGGCAATTTGACGTTGTCCCCCCATGTATGATCTGCAAGAGACTGGGAATAAAAGGAAATAGACAAAAATTGGCTCTTTGCATCACAGGTAGTTTGAGAAGAGCTGGGCCAGATCACAGAAGACTCCTATTAAGAAGCACAGATTTTAGCCCGAAAGCAATAAACTTCTGAATGGTATTTAGAGCCAGAAAGAACAAGATTAGATACGCACTCATAATAAACAAATTCCTCACTCTGCTTATTTCCAGAATATCAAACTGAAAGAACACCAGTCTTTATTTTTCTGTTGCTGTTATAAATCTGCTCATTAAGTAGATTTTCCGGTAGGCTAGTGTGGGCTAGTTGCAAATATCTTCTTGACCAAGCAAGGTTTATAAAGCAGTAGCAGCACTATATTTGAGGTAATTATTTTTTGGAAGGAAGATTCCATTCATTCGGGCACATAGGCCAAGTCACTTCTTGAAAATAAAGATTAATATTTGGTAATAAATAAAATTATGAATCTCTATGAATAAGGAATTAATTCCTTCCTTAAAAAAACATTTCTTTAATACTCCAAAAAAAGACCCTATAAATCACAGATTTAATACCTTTGCATCAGGTTTGTCCTTATCCTCAAATGAACCAAGTTCTTCTGGGCCAAGGGAAAATAAAGCTTCTAAACAAAATGTAGAAACAGAGATATAAATGATGTTATTTCATTTTAAAAAACGGTTTTAGAAAGCCAAAGTCTCCAGTAAATAAAATCAGTTAAAGATTCAGAAATATGACTGTGGCAGTATTTATACTGTTACTCTACACATTTTACTTCCTGATAACATTACCTTTAACCACCGACTCTATATGAAGAGGCATGCTAAGGTTTCAGTACAGAAGATCAATAAAAGGAAAACTATGCTTATAAAAGTAAAAACAGTAATATCAGAAATCTTTGATGGCTTCCTACTGCCTATGGCAATGGGTCCCAAAAACCACATGAGGAAATATACAATATATAATAGTGTCATGTGTGTTCATCCACAATCCACATTTGAGGCTTCCAACCACCGTTTTGAGAGAAAGGCCACCTTTAACTCTCAATGCCCTTACTTTTTTGGGTATAAGAATGTCTTTTCTGTGTTAAGGGTAATAACAGATGGTAGTGACCTTACCTGGAAAAGTAAGTTGGTAACCCAGAGCCAGTCTTCACAACTGTTTTATACTCTTAAGTCTAGGCATGCCCCCCACTGGGGTATATCAGAATCTTACGGGAAGTCTGTATTCCAACTAGATGGGAACTCCTACCAGGAAACTGATCTACTCTAGGAAGACAAAGGATGGCATGGATACTGTCTCTCTCTGGAAACCACTGCTGCCTTGGTTATGAATGTTATATTCCTCCCTTCTGGCAGGAACTGGGAAGAAAATGAACTATAAACATAAAAGTTAAAGCATAAAACCATACAAGGACTTTTACAATTATTTCCCACTATCTCAGCCACCATGAACTAGTACAGTAGAACCCAATCCAGCCCTACATAAGAAACTGTCCCAAAAAGTTCCAGAATTATTCTCCCTGCCAGCACTCTGCCAATTCTTACCCCTTCAATAAGCGTCAGGATTCCTGCAAAGCCTTATAGGGAATGCATCAGGCCACGTGAAGATACAAGCCCATGTGCTTGGCCAGTGATCTCCTTTGCTGAGAATAAGATGGCCTGGGCTCTTGCTTGATGGCCTTCTCCATTCAGCCCTATCCTTGCTCAGTGGCCCTCTCTATGACCTGGACCACTTGCCCACCAATCACCTTTCGTAGTCCCTTGTTAAAGCTACTTTTCTACTTCAACTATATTAAAACTTGGAAAACTTTAACTCTCCTCAGTAATCTATCGAAATGTGTGTTGAAAATTTCTAATGGTGGAATAACTGAATATATTAGGGAGATATTTTTATGGAGAGAATGGAGTCAAGGACAAATGTCACCACTCTGAAATTCCACATGCAGCTTAATCCATTAGAATGGCCCTGGGAAGGGGATAATGGTAAATATTTACCAAATCTCTGGAGGCAGGAAGGCTTTCTAAGCTTAGAAGCAACAGAAAAATGTTAAAAAATTTGCTAAATTTGGTAGTGACGGGAAGAGGGATGAGATATTGGATACAGGATGAGCCAGGTTGTTTGTCCTCAGTATAAGCAGACGCTGTGGAGAGCTGAGCCACTCATGCAGCTCTGTGGCTGAAGGCCCCAGTCAGGACCATGGGAAGGTTAAGTTTATACTGAAATAAAGGGATCAGAAAGACTAAGACCCTCGTGGAGGAAGCTAGTTTGCAGAGACGGGAATGGGACAAACAGAGAGAAAAACAGGGGCAAGAAATCAAGGCTCCAACGAGGTCAGGCTGGCTTCCTGTAGTGGTTGGTAAATCCCCCTTTTAATTGAGCTAACATGAATGGGTTTCTGTTTCTTATACACAGTCCCTTATCTAACATCTTGGGTCTCTGGAATTTCCAGATTTTACAAAGGTAATAAGAAAGGGTCATAGTACATTAACATTTTATCCCCAGCAGGGTTTGGGATAAACAGCATCCATTAATCAAGGAGTTAATACTCCTGTAATAAATGTATGAATAACCACCAAAGTGAGATAACTAAGACTATAAACAGCCTCACATTAGGTCAGGTTCTGACCCCAAACCAGTTCAAACCAGGCTGTTGTAACATTCTGGATTTCAGAATTGCAGATAAATGACTGTGGACTATATCAATAATGTGATGCCCCATCGCCATTCTAAAAGGCAGGACAGAATTGTTTTGGGTAACTCTGGCGGGAATGTTTATTACTTTAGAGAAATTTTAAAACTCAAAAATACAAATAGCATAACAGTAATGAAGGCTGGCAAAATTGTCTTTATGTTGTATTTTAAATTAGAATTAGAAAAGAAATCCATTGCCTTATTTTTTGTTACTAAAAATTACTGTGCTTGCACAGAATGAATTTAAGATAATTTAAGTTTCACATTTCCCTACAGAGAGGATGAACATTTCTTACCTTAGCCACAAGAAACGCATACTGGGGAATACACATTTGAGGTAATTTGTAATCTTGCATAATTGATTACACGTAAAGACAAAGGTACATGTTATTAATCAAAAGCATGTAATACAGCATACCTCTGAATTCAGGTGTGAAATGAAGAGTCTGAAGGAGGGAATTGAGGTAACAGGTTCCACCCTGATTTCTTATTCCGCTTAAATTTGTGAATTCCCTAGGAGCTGGTGGCTCCAAGGTTTTGGTCTTTAATTTCTTTTCTTTTCCATACTGATAATTTGACACACTGGAATAATCTTCTTCAAATAGATCCCCAAACATTGTGAAACTAGATCCTACCTTTAAAAAAATATGACATGTTATACAAATGCTTTTATTTATAAAACAAGTTTACCACACATCTCCCAATCTTATACTTCCATCAGAAAGTTTATCCAGTAGTTTGGGCTTTGGAGACTGCAAGACCTGGATTTTCTCATCCTTGCTCCACACTACCTGGGGGACCACAGGCAAGTTAACTAATCTGTGTTCTCTTATGTAAAATGGAATACCCACTACCATGCAGGGTCCCTTAAACCAAATGAGAGACTTAAGAAAGGCACTTGGTGCACAGGGTTTGGCTCACAATAAAGAATAGCTGCTTTTTAAAAAAGGCATGGTGAAAAAACAAAGAAAACCCCTCATTACACCTCATCTACTGCTGGGGTGGCAAAGCCAATCCTAGAGTCTGAGAGTTGGTAAGGGCCTGGGGGCCACCAACCGCTTCCTGAAATCTCAGCTTCTCACACTTCTTGGACCAGATTATGACACTCAGAGGAAGCAAAGAGAACAAACTAATCTTTACAGCAGTTTAGTACATGGTCCCAAAGCTAAAGAGCCGGAAGGAGGTTCACTGGGAAAAAAAGACTGCCATGAAAACCAACGAGCCCAAAGGCCCGCCACTCTGTGTCCAGTGATGCTAACCTTAGCTGTGGGGACCTGCAGGACCCGCTCAAGGTCTCACCTCGAGTGTGGAGGAGGGTCACTTGGAGATGAGACACGCAAAGCGCCTAGCACAGTTCCTAAGGAGCAGGAAGCGCTGAAATGCAATATATTCCTTTTCAACCCGTTCCTCAAAAAAAAAAAAAAAAAGCACAAAAAATGGAGCTTGAAGGTCTGGCCTCGAGAATGTGGTCTGGATGCCGGTCTGCCCCACGCCGCGGCGGAGGCCAGGCCTCCAGCCCTCTAAGCCACCACCGGGCCCAGGGGCGCAAAAAGTAGACGGTCCCCGCGGCCGCGTACAGCTGACCCGACGCGCGCGGCGTCCCGAGGCCGCCGAGGCAGCCCCTCGCCTCGCCCGCCTCTGGCGTGCGGCCCACAGCGTCCCTGCGCCTCCCACGTCCCCATCCCGAGAACCCCAGCTGCCAGCCCCACTTACTGCCTAAAGCCCAGCCCCACGAGCCGGCTCAGACCCACATTCGAAACAACCATACACGTCCCAAATGGGCGCAGCCATGCTGGTGCGGGTAGGTCTCCCGCGGCCTGGAGCGTGGGCCATTTAAGGAACGCGCGAACTACGTTTCCCAGGATGCCCCGCGGGAGCGCCGGCCCGCCGCGCGGGACCTTATGGGCAATGTGGTTCTTTTGCCCTCAGAGTTCGGGAGTCTCGCGGTGGGAGGACTATGTTGGCGTCCCTGTGTGTTCGCGGGTGCGCGGGTCCACGGGTTCACTCGGTCAGACGGCGATGCATTCATTCACAATTTAGAGTTTATATTTACTGCTGTTCGCACTCCAAAAGAGTCTTTTGGCATGGTTAATTTACAAGTTACCCAAACATTGGAAACTGCAGGGCTTCAAGTTCGCCACGCTCTTCCGAAGACAATTCCGAATGTGTCTCTGGTGAAAAATGTTCCACACATCCTTAAACGTGTACAGCATCCTCAGTGTTTATTTTGTCTGCACCAACTCTAAGTAGCATACACAGGAGTACATAAAAACCTCAAAATTTTCCTCTTGCCCCTTTGGACAGCTTTAGTGGACTATTTCAATGAGCTAGATGTTCAGGCTCTGCTTCAAGCATCTCCCTCGTCTAATCCAGCCTCCATCCTGGAACGAATGAGCAAGACAGGGAGAACATCGTTTCTACCTCAGCGAAAGGTTTGAGAGATGAAGAACAGCTATAGTGATGGATGAAATTGCAAGGCAGGTGTCAACGTGAACCCTCAGGGACTTGTACTTGGAACATTTTAGGGAGATTCGTGTGACCGCGCTGCTCAGGAAATGCTGATAGGGAAAGAACTGGAAACAGAGGACCGGCTGCGAGGCTAAGGTTTAGATTAGGAAACCGCAGAGGGAATGGCTGTTCACAGGTACCAGTTATCACTCGGCAACCTTGGCAGCCTCCTCTTCACGATGCTCCGTGGCATTCTATCCTGCCCTTCGAATGCTTCTCCCTTACCCGCGGTGCTTCATATCCCCTCTGCTAAAAGTAGATATTCCTCAAACCTCCATTCCCTGACTAAGAATGAATGCTGGAAGGTTAGCTCCAGAAAGACACAGTCTCTCCGTTCTGCGGAGTTGTATCCCAGCCACCTCAACAGTTCCTGGCTTTTAATAGGGACACCGGCATGGCTCAGTAGACTGAGCGGCTGCCTTCAGCTTAGGTCATGACCCCAGGGTCCTGGGATTGAGTCCTGCATCAGGCTCCTTGCTCAGTGGAGAGCCTGCTTCTCCTTCTGCCTGCTCTGCCTGTCATTCCCCCTGCTTGTGCTCTCTTTCTCGCTCTCTGATAAATAAATAAATAAAATCTTTTAAAAAAGGCTTTTAATAAATATTTGTTAAACAAATGGCCTATTAAAACCATCATCGTTCTTCTCATAGGCATCAAAGTCTTGCAGCTGTATTTGAAATTTCATCTTTTGTCCATAAAGTCAACCATTTGTGACTCAAAGTATCGCCAGGACGATGCTTCTTTCATTTCTACAGCTCCCACTCTGCCCATCAGACTCTCACTGAGAGTCACATGCATTAGGCCAACAGCCTTTTCAGTGGACTCCCATCTTATCCAATCCATCCTACCTGTCACTCACAAAAGATCTACCCTGAGGTCACATTTTTTACCAAGAAGCTTCAGTGTTTCCCCAGTGTCTTCTGTAGAAACTCCTCATTTGATGTTCTTAGTCCACTGTGGTCCCAACACTCTTCCTGCTGTATTTCTCACTACTCACCTGTTTTCTAGTTAAAGTGTTTTCAAGGGTGCCATCTGCCTTCCTGCTTCTGTGACCGATTCATGTTGTCCTCTCTGTGCAGGATATCTGTCCTCCCAGAGCCTCCCTTCACTGCCTTCAATGAAAGCCCATCACAGACTCTAAATCATCCATAAAAGTTTTCCAGAGCTCTAAACAAATCTGTCCTTTTCTTTCATTAAGCCTTCAGGATTATGTGTAACTCTCTTGTAACCCATGAATCTGGCAAAGTCACATCTGATCATTTTGTTAGTATCTCCAAGTCAGGGATCATACCTTATCTGTCCTGTTGCCCCTACAGCAGTTAACGCTAAATATATTAGTTGCATTATCATTAATAACACCGATATGTGGCTTTGTAGTTTATGGTGAAGTTTTAGAATTTTTTTTAAAAAAAGATACATTTAATTATTTTAGAGAGAGAGAGAAAGAGAGAGAGAGAGATGCACATGTGAATGGAAGGAGGGGCAGAGGGAGAAGAAGAGAATTTTCAAGCAGATTCCCTACAGAGCTGGAAGCCTGACACTGGGCTTGATCCCAGGATCCTAAGATCATGATGTGAACTGAAATCAAGATTGGATGCTTAACTGACTGAGCAACCCAGGCGCCCCTTTATGGTGAAAATTTAAATCCTTATTTGCTTCCCAGAAAATTTGAATTGAACCTATAAAACTTTTGACTAGACTCTGGGCTCATGAAGCTTCCGCCCTGTACATCAACCATGTGAGGTCCTGCACAAGAAAGGTTTAGTGACGCTTTAAAAACGTTGTGAGCATTTATATTGCAGATGGTTTCTTTTTATCTTATTTATTTAAGAGAGAGAGAGCATGAGAAGGGAGAGGTCAGAGGGAGAAACAGCCTCCCCATTGAGCAGGGACCCTGATGTGGGACTCGATCCCACAACTCCAGGATCATGACCTGAGCCAAAGGCAGTTGCTTAACCAACTGAGCCACCCAGGCACCCTGCAGATGGCTTCTAAGCACTATCTCATTTAATTCCCGTAACAATGCCCCGTGGTGGGAACTGATATCATTCCCATTCTATAGATGAGGAGACTGAGATCCTGGGAGGCATATAATTCCTACAAAGTTACACAGAAAATCTCCAACCAAGACTTGAGTCCTGGCTCTAGGGCTTGCCCTTTTAATCACGGATACTACACTGCCTCTCTAAGTCAGTCACCTGCTTGCTGGGTTGGTCATCCTCTCTCCCTCCTTCTTTCTCTTCTGCAGCACTGCTAGCAGGCTGTTCAGTGTGCTTCTCTCCTACTAACAGACCCTCAATCTTACAGGGGACGCGACTTCCCTCTCTGAGCAGTCATGTGACACAGTTCTAGCCAATGAGTAACAATGCTAGCTAACACATTGCGCTGACAGCAGGCCAGTACGTGTGTTACATATTGTTAAGCTTCAAGATAAAAACTCTCAGTTATTTTACCACCAAAAATGGATTTATTTGGGAATAGCAGAAAATTATATTCTATGCCGGACATGGAAGCTATGGCAAAACCATAGGCAAGTTCAGAGAACAAAAGAAAGGAACAGTGCTTTCAAAGAGGGAAGGGGTTTGTTGGAAGGGGCTGTTATAAACAAAAAGTCCACTAGAATAAATTGGAGGTTCAAAGCTGAATAAAATGCCTAACTAGGACACAAGCCTACACAAGCCTTCAGGAGGGCAAAGTGAACAGAGCAGAGCAAGAGATTAAAAAGTAAACATGTTCTCATCAGAGTGATATTCTATCCTTGTGTGTGTAACCTGTACGTAAGATATGCAGCACAAATCCAGTGATGCAGGAAATTTTAATCTTTCAGATATGTGGGTGATGTTTACTAAGCCTCCATCTCTGAGTAATGGGGAGCAACTCAGCAGGCAATACTCGCCAGGATCTAATTCTCTCCTTATTAAAATTCAGGGTCAGGGCGCCTGGGTGGCTCAGTGGGTTAGCACCTATCTTTGGCTCAGGTCATGATCTCTGGGTCCTGGGATAGAGCCCCACGTTGGGCATCACCCTGCTCAGTGGGGAGTCTGCTTCTCTCTCTCTCTCTCTCTCCCCCTCTGCTCCTCCCCACTGCTCATTCCTTCTCTCTCTCTCAAATAAACAAATAAAATCTTAAAATAAAATAAAATTCAGGGCCAAAAAACCAAATGTGCATTGATGGATCAACAGAAAAACAAATTGGGTAAATACATGTAAAGGAATATTATCCAGCCTTTAAGACACTGATACATGCTACCAAATGGACACAAAAGGACAGATACTGTATGATCCACTTATATAAGTTACCTATATTAGGCAGGTTGGCAGAGGCAGAAAACAGAATATTGGTTTCCAGGGATTAGGGGGAAGGGAGAATGGAGAGTTAATGTTTAATGGGTTGCACAATGTGAATGTACTTAATATCATTGGATTGAACACTTAAAAACAGTTAAAATGTTAACTATTATGTAATGTACATTTTACCACACTAAAACAAAAAATTTTTAAATATTTTTTAATCAAATGTAATGTATTTTGTGCAACCATAACTACTATCCATCTCCAGAACTCTTTTCATCTTGCCAAACTGAAACTCTATACCCATTAAATAATAATTAACCATGACCCCCTACCCCCAGCCCTTGGCAATCACCATTCTACTTTTTAAAAAATTATCCCCTTTACTCCAACACTCATGCTTACCATAACCATTATTTTTGTTACTATGAGTTCTTAACAAAATACAGATCTTCCTCAACTTACAATGGGGTTATGTCCTGATAAATATTATAAGTCAAAAATGCATTTAATACCCCTAACCTATTGAGCATCATAGGTTAGCCTTGCCCTACTGAAATGTACTCAGAGCACATCCATTAGCCTGTAGTTGGGTAAAATCGTCTTGCACAAGGCATATTTTATTTAAAAAATGTTGAATATCTCATGTGATTTACTGAATACTGTACTGAAAGTGTGAAACAGAGTGGTTATATAGTTGCAGAATGGTTATCAATGTATCAATTGTTTATCTTGTGTTCGTGGGGCTGGCTGGGAGCTGTGGCTCACTCTCACTGCCCAGCATCAGGAGAAAGGATTATGCTGCACATTGCTAGCCTTGGAAGAGATCTAAACTCAAAACTGAAAGTAAGGTTTCTACCAGAGGCATATCATTTTCATACCATCATATAGTAAAAAAATCAGAAGTCAAACCGTCATTAATTCAGGGACCATTTGTATATATATTCTATATATCAGTAAGATCAGGCAATATTTGTCCTTCTGTATTTGGCTTATTTCACTTATCATAATGTCTTCCAGGTCTATCCGTGTTGCAAATGGCAGGATCTCCTTCTTTTTTATAGCTGAATAATATTTCATTGTATATGTATACACACACACACACATATATATACACACCTCATCCTTTTTTTTTTTTTAAAGATTTTATTTATTTGACAGAAAGAAACTCAGCCAGAGAGGGAACACAAGCAGAGGGAATGGGAGAAGGAGAAACAGGCTTCCCGCCAAGCAGGGAGCCCGATGCAGGGCTCAAACCCAGGACCCTGGGATCATGACCTGAACCAAAAGTAGACACTTAACAACTGAGCCACCCAGGCGTCCCTACACACCTCATCTTTATCCATTCATCCATCAATGGGTATTTAGGTTATTTTCATACCTTGGCTAGTGTGAATAATGCTACTATAAACATGGGAGTTAAGATACATTTTCAAAATCCTGGTTTCATTTCCTTTAGGTGTATACCCAGAAGTGAGATTGCTGGCATACGGTTATTCATTTTTAAGTTTTTAAGGAACTTCCATACTGTGTTCTTTAATGGTTATAACAATTTATATCCCACCAACGGTGTACAAAGGTTCACTTTTTTCTACATCTAACACTTGTTATATTTCGACTTTGTGATAGTACATCTGAAGTGATATCTGATTTTCATTTTGATTTGCATTTCCCTGATAATTAGTGATATTGAACACTTGTCATGTACTTACTGGCCATTTGTATGTCTCCTTTGGAAAATTTAAAAATTTATTTAAATAAAGTAAAATTTAATTTTATTTATTTATATTTAAATAACATTTAAATATAAATAAAAATACAAAAAGTAATATTTAAAAATAAAATTTTAAAATTTAATTTACTTTTTATTGTAAAAGTCCCTTAGATATTTCGGATATTAACTCTCTCAGATTTATAGTTTGCAAATATTTTCTTTTATTCCATAGGTTGCCTTTTCATTTTGTTGATTTTGCTGTGCAAATCCTTTTTAGTTTAATGTAAACTATTTGTTTAATTTTGTTTTTGTTGTCTTTCCTTTCAGTGTCAAATCCAAAAAATTATTACCAAGACCAATGTTCAGAAGCTTTCCCCATGTTTCTTCTAGGAGTTTTACTTGTAGCATTTACGTTTCAATCTTTAATCTATTTTGAGTTGATTTTTGTGTATGGTGTAAGATAAGGGTCTAATTTCTTTTTCTTTCTTTCTTTTCAAAAATATTTTATTTATTTATTTATAAATAAATAAAGAGAGAGATGGAGAGAGATGGAGAGACGGAGAGAGAGCACAAGCAGGCAGAGGCAGAGAGAGAAGCAGGCTCCCTGATGAGCAAAGAGCCTGATGTGGGTCTTGATCCCAGAACCCTGGGATCATGACCTGAGCCAAAGGCAGTGGCTTAACTGACTGAGCCACCAGGTGTCCCTTCTCTCTCTCTCTCTCTCTCTCTCTTTTTTTTTTTTTTTTTTTTTTTTGGAGTGTAGACATCCAATTTTCCCAACACCATTTATTGAAAAAACTATCCTTTCCCCATTGTGTATTCTTGACAGCTTTGGTGAAAACTAGTTGGCCATATATGCATGGATTTATATTTGGGGTTTCTATTCCTTTTAGCTGATCTCTGCGTCTGTTTTTATGCCAAAACCATGTTGTTTTGATTATCATCACTTTGTAATATAGTTCGAAGTAATGAAGTGTGATGCTTCCAGCTTTGTTCTTCTTGTTCAAGGTTGCTTTAGCTATTGGGAGTCTTTTGTGGTTCCATGCAAATTTTAGAATTGTTATTTCCTTTTTTTAAAAATATTTTATTTATTTATTTGACAGACCGAGATCACAGGTAGGCAGAGAGAGAGGAAGGGAAGCAGGCTCCCCGCTGAGCAGAGAGCCCGATGCGGGGCTTGATCCCAGGACCCTGGGATCATGACCCAAGCTGAAGGCAGAGGCTTTAACCCACTGAGCCACCCAGGCGCCCCTAGAATTGTTATTTCTATTTCTGTGAAAAAATTCTGTGCCACTAGAATTTTAATAGAGATTGCACTGAATCTTTCAGTGGTATGAACATCTTAATAATAAGACTTCTTACACTCCATGAACACTGAATATTTTTCCATTTATTTAAGTGTCTTCAAATTCTTTCATTAATGTCTAATAGTTTTTGGTGTACAGATCTTTCACACCCCCCTTTTGTTAAATTTATTCTTAAATATTATATTTTTCTTTTTGATGTTATGTAAATGAGATGGTTTCCTCAACTTTTTTGAACACTTCATTGTTAGTGTGTAAAAACACAAATGATTTTTGTGTATTGATTTTGTATCCTGCAAGCTTACTGAATTTGTTTATCAGTGCTAATAGTTTTTTGGTGGAATCGTTGGGTTTGCTCTATGTAAGATCATGTAATCTGCAAATAGAGATAATTTTACTTCTTATTTTCCGATCTGAATGCTTTTATTTCTTTTTCTTGCTGGCTAGGACTTCTACTGTAATGTTGAATGAAAGTGGTGAGAGTGGGTCCCTTTCCCTTGTTTCTGATCTTAGAGGAAAAGCTTTCAGTCTTTCATCATTAAGTATGAAGTTAGCTGTGGAATTTTCATATATGGCCTTTATCATGTTGAGTTACATCCCTTCTAAACCGAATTTGTTGAGAGTTTTTACCAAGGAGATATTGAATTTTGTCAAATGCTTTTACTGCATCTATTGAGACAATCCTGTGATTTTTTTTTTAAGATTTTTTTTTTATTTATTTATTTGTCAGAGAGAGAGAGAGAGATCACAAGTAGGCAGAGAGGCAGGCAGAGACAGAGGGAGAAGCAGGTTCCCTGCCGAGCAAGGAGCCCGATATGGGACTCGATCCCAGGACACTGGGATCATGACCTGAGCCGAAGGCAGCTGCTCAACCAACTGAGCCACCCAGGCGTCCCAATCCTGTGATTTTTTTTAAAAAGATTTTATTTATTTATTTGACAGGCAGAGATCACAAGCAGGCAGAGAGGCAGGCAGAGAGAGAGGAGGAAGCAGGGTCCATGCTGAGCAGAGAGCCTGATGTGGGGCTTGATCCCAGGACCCTGAGATCATGACCTGAGCCAAAGGCAGAGACTTGAACCCACTGAGCCACCCAGGCGCCCCAATCCTGTGATTTTTATCCTTCATTTTGTTTAAGTATTACATTTGTTGATTTGTAAATGTTGAACATTCCTTACAGTCCAGAGATAAGTCCCACTTGATCATGGTATATTATCCTTTTTTAAAAAAAGATTTATTTATTTATTTATTTATTTGAGAGAGAGAGAGAGAGAGAGAGAGCAGGGGAGGGGCAAAGGGAGAAGGAAAGAGAATGTTAAGCAGTCTCTTCATTGAGAGCAGAGCCTGAGTTGGGGTTCATTCTTAAGACCCTGAAATCATGAAGATGGCGGAGAAGTAGCAGGCTGAGACTACTTCAGGTAGCGGGAGATCAGCTAGATAGCTTATCTAAAGATTGCAAACACCTACAAATCCAACGGGAGATCGAAGAGAAGAAGAACAGCAACTCTAGAAACAGAAAATCAACCACTTTCTGAGGTAGGACGGGCGGAGAAGTGAATCCAAAGCGACGGGAAGATAGACCGCGGGGGGAGGGGCCGGCTCCCGGCAAGCGGCGGAGCAACGGAGCACAAAATCGGGACTTTTAAAAGTCTGTTCCGCTGAGGGACATCGCTCCAGAGGCTTAACCGGGGTGAAGCCCACGCAGGGTCAGTGTGGCCTCAGGTCCCGCAGGGTCACAGAAGGATCAGGGGTGTCTGAGTGTCGCAGAGCTTACAAATATTAGAACAGGGAAGCCGGCTACAGAGACAGAGCCGAGGAGTAAGCTCTAAGCTCGGGGTTACCTTGAACCGGTCGCAGGCTCGGTCAGTTCGGAGCGCGGCCGGAGGCAGGGTGACGGGAGTAAATCGGCGCTGTTCTCTGAGGGTGCACTGAGGAGTGGGGCCCCTGGCTCTCGGCTCCTCCGGGCCGGAGACTGGGAGGCCGCCATCTTCATTCCCGCCCTCCGGAACTCTACGGAAAGCGCTCAGGGAACAAAAGCTCCCGAAAGCAAACCCGAGCGGATTACTCAGACCGGCCCCTGGTAAGGGCGGTGCAACTCCGCCCGGGGCAAAGACACTTGAGAATCGCTACAACAGGCCCCTCCCCCAGAAGATCAACAAGAAGCCCAGCCAGGATCAAGTTCACCTACCAAGGAGTACAGTTTCAATACCAAGGAGAGCAGCGTAATTCCAAAGGAGGAGAAAGCAAAGCACGGAACTCATGGCTTTCTCCCCATGATTCTTTAGCCTTGCAGTTAATTTAATTTTTTTTCTTTTTCAATTTATTTTTCTTCTTCTGCTAAATTTTTTTAACTTTTACCCTTTTCTTTTTTAACGTTTTTTAACTAGTTTATCTAATATATATATATTTTTCCTTTTTATATTTTTTTCTTTATTGGTTTTCTTTTTTTAATTGTTTCTTCCTTTTTTTCTTCTTCTTCTTCTTTTTTTTTTTTTTTTCTTTTTCTTCTTTCTGAACCTCTTTTTATCCCCTTTCTCCCCTTCATGATTTGGGATCTCTTCTGATTTGGCTAAAGCATATTTTCCTGGGGTTTTTGCCACCCTTTTAGTATTTTACTTGCTCCTTCATCTACTCTTATCTGGACAAAATGACAAGGCGGAAAAATTCACCACAAAAAAAAGAACAAGAGGCAGTACCAAAGGCTAGGGACCTAATCAATACAGACGTTGGTAATATGTCAGATCTAGAGTTCAGAATGACGATTCTCAAGGTTCTAGCCGGGCTTGAAAAAGGCATGGAAGATATTAGAGAAACCCTCTCGGGAGATATAAAAGCCCTTTCTGGAGAAATAAAAGAACTAAAATCTAACCAAGTTGAAATAAAAAAAGCTATTAATGAGGTGCAATAAAAAATGGAGGCTCTCACTGCTAGGATAAATGAGGCAGAAGAAAGAATTAGTGATATAGAAGACCAAATGACAGAGAATAAAGAAGCTGAGCAAAAGAGGGACAAACAGCTACTGGACCATGAGGGGAGAATTCGAGAGATAAGTGACACCATAAGACGAAACAACATTAGAATAATTGGGATTCCAGAAGAAGAGGAAACAGAGAGGGGAGCAGAAGGTATATTGGAGAGAATTATTGGAGAGAATTTCCCCAATATGGCAAAGGGAACAAGCATCAAAATCCAGGAGATTCAGAGAACCCCCCTCAAAATCAATAAGAATAGGTCCACACCCCGTCACCTAATAGTAAAATTTACAAGTCTTAGTGACAAAGAGAAGATCCTGAAAGCAGCCCGGGAAAAGAAGTCTGTAACATACAATGGTAAAAATATTAGATTGGCAGCAGACTTATCCACAGAGACCTGGCAGGCCAGAAAGAGCTGGCATGATATATTCAGAGTACTAAACGAGAAAAACATGCAGCCAAGAATACTATATCCAGCTAGGCTATCATTGAAAATAGAAGGAGAGATTAAAAGCTTCCAGGACAAACAAAAACTGAAAGAATTTGCAAATACCAAACCAGCTCTACAGGAAATATTGAAAGGGGTCCTCTAAGCAAAGAGAGACCCTAAAAGTAGTAGATCAGAAAGGAACAGAGACAATATACAATAACAGTCACCTTACAGGCAATACAATGGCACTAAATTCATATCTCTCAATACTTACCCTGAATGTGAATGGGCTAAATGCCCCAATCAAAAGACACAGGGTATCAGAATGGATAAAAAAACAAAACCCATCTATATGTTGCCTACAAGAAACTCATCTTAAACCCGAAGACACCTCCAGATTTAAAGTGAGGGGGTGGAAAAGAATTTACCATGCTAATGGACATCAGAAAAAAGCAGGAGTGGCAATCCTTATATCAGATCAATTAGATTTTAAGCCAAAGACTATAATAAGAGATGAGGAAGGACACTATATCATACTCAAAGGAACTGTCCAACAAGAAGATCTAACAATTTTAAATATCTACGCCCCTAACATGGGAGCAGCCAACTATATAAACCAATTAATAACAAAATCAAAGAAACACATCGACAATAATACAATAATAGTAGGGGACTTTAACACTCCCCTCACTGAAATGGACAGATCATCCAAGCAAAAGATCAACAAGGAAATCAAGGCCTTAAATGACACACTGGACCAGATGGACATCACAGATATATTCAGAACATTTCATCCCAAAGCAACAGAATACACATTCTTCTCTAGTGCACATGGAACATTCTCCAGAATAGATGATATTCTCGGTCCTAAATCAGGTCTCAACCGTTATCAAAAGATTGGAATCATTCCCTGCATATTTTCAGACCACAATGCTCTGAAGCTAGAACTCAATCACAAGAGGAAATTTGGAAAGAACCCAAATACATGGAGACTAAACAGCATCCTTCTAAAGAATGAATGGGTCAACCAGGAAATTAAAGAAGAGTTGAAAAAATTCATGGAAACAAATGATAATGAAAACACAACGGTTCAAAATCTGTGGGACACAACAAAGGCAGTCCTGAGAGGAAAATATATAGCGGTACAAGCCTTTCTCAAGAAACAAGAAAGGTCTCAGGTACACAACCTAACCCTACACCTAAAAGAGCTAGAGAAAGAACAAGAAAGAAACCCTAAACCCAGCAGGAGAAGAGAAATCATAAAGATCAGAGCAGAAATCAATGAAATAGAAACCAAAAAAACAATAGAACAAATCAATGAAACTAGGAGCTGGTTCTTTGAAAGAATTAATAAGATCGATAAACCCCTGGCCAGACTTATCAAAAAGAAAAGAGAAAGGACCCAAATAAATAAAATCATGAATGAAAGAGGAGAGATCACAACTAACACCAAAGAAATACAGATAATTATAAGAACATACTATGAGCAACTCTACGCCAACAAATTTGACAATCTGGAAGAAATGGATGCATTCCTAGAGACATATAAACTACCACAACTGAACCAGGAAGAAATAGAAAGCCTGAACAGACCCATAACCAGTAAGGAGATTGAAACAGTCATCAAAAATCTCCAAACAAACAAAAGCCCAGGGCCAGATGGCTTCCCGGGGAAATTCTACCAAACATTTAAAGAAGAACTAATTCCTATTCTCCTGAAACTGTTCCAAAAAATAGAAATGGAAGGAAAACTTCCAAACTCATTTTATGAGGCCAGCATCACCTTGATCCCAAAACCAGACAAGGATCCCATCAAAAAAGAGAACTACAGGCCAATATCCTTGATGAACACAGATGCAAAAATTCTCGCCAAAATACTAGCCAATAGGATTCAACAGTACATTAAAAGGATTATTCACCACGACCAAGTGGGATTTATTCCAGGGCTGCAAGGTTGGTTCAACATCCGCAAATCAATCAATGTGATACAACACATTAATAAAAGAAAGAACAAGAACCATATGATACTCTCCATAGATGCTGAAAAAGCATTTGACAAAGTACAACATCCCTTCCTGATCAAAACTCTTCAAAGTGTAGGGATAGAGGGCACATACCTCAATATTATCAAAGCCATCTATGAAAAACCCACCGCAAATATCATTCTCAATGGAGAAAAACTGAAAGCTTTTCCGCTAAGGTCAGGAACACGGCAGGGATGTCCGTTATCACCACCGCTATTCAACATAGTACTAGAAGTCCTAGCTTCAGCAATCAGACAACAAAAGGAAATTAAAGGCATCCAAATTGGCAAAGAAGAAGTCAAACTATCACTCTTCGCAGATGATATGATACTATATGTGGAAAACCCAAAAGACTCCACTGCAAAACTGCTAGAACTTGTACAGGAATTCAGTAAAGTGTCAGGATATAAAATCAATGCACAGAAATCAGTTGCATTTCTCTACACCAACAACAAGACAGAAGAAAGAGAAATTAAGGAGTCAATCCCATTTACAATTGCACCCATAAGATACCTAGGAATAAACCCAACCAAAGAGGCTAAGAATCTATACTCAGAAAACTATAAAGTACTCATGAAAGAAATTGAGGAAGACAGAAAGAAATTGAGGAAGACACAAAGAAATGGAAAAATGTTCCATGCTCCTGGATTGGAAGAATAAATATTGTGAAAATGTCTATGCTACCTAAAGCAGTCTACACATTTAATGCAATTCCTATCAAAGTACCACCCATTTTTTTCAAAGAAATGGAACAAATAATCCTAAAATTTATATGGAACCAGAAAAGACCTCGAATAGCCAAAGCAATATTGAAAAAGAAAGCCAAAGTTGGTGGCATCACAATTCCAGACTTCAAGCTCTATTACAAAGCTGTCATCATCAAGACAGCATGGTACTGGCACAAAAACAGACACATAGATCAATGGAACAGAATAGAGAGCCCAGAAATAGACCCTCAACTCTATGGTCAACTCATCTTCGACAAAGCAGGAAAGAATATCCAATGGAAAAAAGACAGCCTCTTCAACAAATGGTGTTGGGAAAATTGGACAGCCACATGCAGAAAAATGAAATTGGATCATTTCCTTACACCACACACGAAAATAGACTCAAAATGGATGAAGGATCTCAATGTGAGAAAGGAATCCATCAAAATCCTTGAGGAGAACACAGGCAGCAACCTCTTCGACCTCAGCCGCAGCAACATCTTCCTAGGAACATCGCCAAAGGCAAGGGAAGCAAGGGCAAAAATGAACTATTGGGATTTCATCAAGATCAAAAGCTTTTGCACAGCAAAGGAAACAGTTAACAAAACCAAAAGACAACTGACAGAATGGGAGAAGATATTTGCAAATGACATATCAGATAAAGGGCTAGTGTCCAAAATCTATAAAGAACTTAGCAAACTCAACACCCAAAGAACAAATAATCCAATCAAGAAATGGGCAGAGGACATGAACAGACATTTCTGCAAAGAAGACATCCAGATGGCCAACAGACATATGAAAAAGTGCTCCATATCACTCGGCATCAGGGAAAGACAAATCAAAACCACAATGAGATACCACCTCACACCAGTCAGAATGGCTAAAATTAACAAGTCAGGAAATGACAGATGCTGGCGAGGATGCGGAGAAAGGGGAACCCTCCTACACTGTTGGTGGGAATGCAAGCTGGTGCAACCACTCTGGAAAACAGTATGGAGGTTCCTCAAAATGTTGAAAATAGAACTCCCCTATGACCCAGCAATTGCACTGCTGGGTATTTACCCTAAAGATACAAACGTAGTGATCCGAAGGGGCACGTGCACCCGAATGTTTATAGCAGCAATGTCTACAATAGCCAAACTATGGAAAGAACCTAGATGTCCATCAACAGACGAATGGATAAAGAAGATGTGGTATATATACACAATGGAATACTATGCAGCCATCAAAAGAAATGAAATCTTGCCATTTGCGACAACGTGGATGGAACTAGAGGGTATCATGCTTAGCGAAATAAGTCAATTGGAGAAAGACAACTATCATATGATCTCCCTGATATGAGGGAGAGGAGATGCAACATGGGGGGTTAAGGGTGTAGGAGAAGAATAAATGAAACAAGATGGGATTGGGAGGGAGACAAACCATACGTGACTCTTAATCTCACAAAACAAACTGAGGGTTAATGGGGGGAGGGGGTTGGGGGGGTGGGATTATGGACATTGGGGAGGGTATGTGCTATGGTGAGTGCTGTGAAGTGTGTAAACCTGGCGATTCACAGACCTGTACCCCTGGGGATAAAAAGATATTATATGTTTAAAAAAAATAAAATTAAAAAAAAAAAAAAAAAGACCCTGAAATCATGACCTGACTCAAAGCCAAGAGTTGGATGCCCAAACACCACCCAGGTACCCAGATATATGATCCTTCTAAACTTTCTTTTTATTAAGTAAGCTTTACACCCAATGTGGGTGTAAAGCCAGCCAGGCACCCCAAAAAAGATATATGGTCTTTTTAATATGGTGTTGAATTTGGTTTGCTATAGTAGATACACAAAAGACAAAGAGAAAGGGCTCAAAGAAGAACATCATCAAATCACAAAAGAAGACAGCAAAAGAGGAAGGAAGGAACAAAGGATTTATAAAACATTCAGAAAACAATAAAAAAGTGACAGCAGTAAGCCCTTACCTATCAATAAAACTTTAAATGTAAATGGACTAAATCTCTAATCAAAAGACATAGAGTAGCTGGATGGATATAAAAATAAGATGTAACTATATGTTGCCTACAAGAGACTCTCTTCATCTTTTTTTTTTTAAGATTTTATTTATTTCTTTGACACAGAGAGAGACAGATCACAAGTAGGCAGAGAGGCAGGCAGAGAGAGAGGGAGAAGCAGGCTCCCCACTGAGCAGAGAGCCTGATGGGGGGCTCGATCCCAGGACCCCGAGATCATGACCTGAGCTGAAGGCAGAGGCTTAAACCACTGAGCCACCCAGGCGCCCCGAGACTCTCTTCATCTTAAGGACACACACAGATGGAAGGTGAAGAGATGAACAAGATAGCCATGCAAATGGCAGCCAAAAGAGAGCATAGGTAGCTATACTTATATCGACAAGATGGACTGTAAGCCTAAAACTATAACAAGATATAAAAAAGGTCATTATATAATTATAATTATATAATTATAAAAAAGATATAAAAAGGTCATCATATAATTATAAAGGGGTCAGTTCAACAAGAGGATATGATAATTGCAAATACATGCACACTCAACATTAGAATGTCTGAATATGCAAAGCAGATATTAACAGATCTGTAGGAAGAAATAAACAGAAGTACGGGACTCCAATACATCAGACCATAAAACAAGGTTTAACAAGTATAAGAAGATTGAAATCATACCAAGAATCTTTTCTGAACTCAATGGTATGAATCTAGAATTCAAGAACAGGAGCAAAACTGGAAAATCCACAAATGTTCAGAGGTTAAAGAAACAAACAAAAAACCCCTGAACAACCATATGGACAAAGAAGATATAAAAAGAGAAATCAAAAAGTGTCAGAGAGGGGCATCTGGGTGGCTCAATTAAGTGTCCAACTCTAGATTTCGGTTCAGGTCATGATCTCAGGGCTGTGAGATTGAGCCCCGTATTGGGCTCTGCTCTAGGTCTGGAGTCTGCTTGACTCTCTGCCCCTCCAACTGCTCTCTCTCTCTCTCTCTCTAAAATAAATAAATAAATAAATAAATAAATATCTTTAAAGAAAGTATCAGAGACAAATGAGAATGGAAGTGCAAACTGCCTAAATGTAGGCAGCTGGGTAGGCAACGGGTTGCAGGAAAGGCTGTCTTGAGAGGGAAGTTCATAGCAATACACACTTACATTAAGAAAATAGAAAGTTTTAGATAAACAATTTAACTTACACCTCAAGGAACTAGGAGGAAAGCAAACTGAGCCCAAAATTAGTAGAAGGAAGGAAATAACAAAGATCAGACCAGAAATAGGGGAAATAGAGACTAGAGAGGCAATTGAAAAGATCAATGAAACTGGAGTTGCTTTTTTTTTTTAAAAGATAAACAAAATTGATAAGCTTTCACCCAGACTAAGGAAAAAAAAAACAGAGAAGGCTCAAATGAACAAAATAAAATATGAAAGAGGAGATATTGCATTTGATATCACAGAAATACAGCAGACTGTAAGAGACTACTATGAACAAGTACATACCAACACATTGAACAACCTAGAAGAAATTGATAAATTCCTAGGAGCATGCAACCTGTCACAACTGAGTTATGAAGGAATAGAAAATCTAAACAAACCAGTAATGAGTAAGGATACTGAATCATTAACCAAAAATCTCCAAACACCTGGATGACAGCTTGTTGAACGCCCGACTCCTGATCTCAGCTCAAGTTTTGATCTCGGGGTGAGTTCCAGCCCAGTGTAGGGTTTCATGCTGGGCATGGGGCCTACTTGAAAAATCTCCTAACAGAGAAAAGCCCAGGACTAAACGGTTTCACTGACAAATTCTACCAAATATTGAAAGAACAATTAATACTGATCCTTCTCAAACTCTTCCAAAAAATAGAGGAGGAAGGAACACTTCCAAACCCATTTTATGAGGTTAGAATTAAATACCAAAGCCAGATACAAAAGCCAGACAAAAGAATGCTGAAAGAAAAAAAAATTACATGCCTGATGAATACTGATGCAAAAATCCTCAACAAAACTCATTTTTAAAAAAATTCAGAGAAGTCTATAAAACCTTCCCACTGCAGCATTTCTGCATCCTAATTGGTCTCAGAGGCATTCACAGGACGTCGATATGCAGAGTCAGGAACAGTTGCTCTTGCAGATTTACAGGATTTCAACTGGTATTGGAAGAAAGAAGAGCTAGAGCAAAAGTAATAAAGCAGGGAAAGGTTTATGTTAAAAATAGGACTGCGGGCATGGAGAATGAGATGGGTGCAGCAGCCCTGGTTAATGCCTGGTTAATGATCATGGAATGGATCACAACAGGCTAGATGGGTCAGTGAGTGATGCTGAACTTGCTCCTTAGAGTAAGAAGACCTGGAGAAGAGTTGGAGCAGTCACCTGGGCTCGGGTTTGGTAGTGTCCTGGCAAGGAGAGATGAGTTGCTCTACTTTTTTCCCTCCTTCCTTCCTTTTTTTTTTTCCATCCA